>NC_028638.1:4733807-4734205 GCF_001406875.1 Solanum pennellii | reverse complement strand
CAAAACGATGAGTGTTATTATGAGGAGGATTCCTATGCAGTAAATGAACAGATGAAGGGTTTCCGACCAAGTGCCCAAGGCTCTAATGAGGAGAATTGGCGCCAAGGTCAACGGAACCAAAGTTGGAACTATGGTAACTACAATCGTGAGGGTCATTATGTCTGAGATGGAAATTGCAATCGCAACAACAACTTCAACAGGGGTAACTATGGTAATAGAAACGACAGGATTGGACCCTATGTTCCTCCTCAAAATCGTGAAGTTACTCGGGATGGTGGAGGTAGTATGTCGCGAGTTGAGGATATGTTGCATAAAATGATGAGGAGGTTCGATGCTAGTGATGAGCACAATAAAGAGTTGAGGAATGATTTAGCGGGTATTGGGCAAAAAGTTGATAC
>NC_028638.1:4732045-4732525 GCF_001406875.1 Solanum pennellii | reverse complement strand
CGGGCACTCTTCCTAGCAACACTGTCCAAAATCTGAAAAATGATGGACATTGTATGGCAATTACTACTCGCGGTGGTAAGCAAACCATTGACCCACCTATGCCATCTAATGAGAAAAAGGTGACAAAAGAATCTGATAAAGTGGTAGAAGTTGATGCTGAATTAGAGGATAACACTGCAAAAGATGCTGAAGTGCCTAAAAAGGTAACTCCTATACCTAGGCCACCCCCAAGTTTATGAAAGATCTGGTCACAAAGAAAACATCGGTCACCATTGAAGATGATGATAGAATGCAGCATTGTAGTGCTATTGCTACAAGACCTCTGGTCCAAAAGAAAGAAGATCCGGGTGCGTTCACTATTCCTTGTACAATCGGGCTATTACATTTTGCGAAAGCATTATGTGATCTGGGGGCAAGCATAAATCTCATGCCCCTCTCGATTTACAAGAAGTTGGGTTTGGGTGACCCAAAGCCCACTGC
>NC_028638.1:4711609-4731913 GCF_001406875.1 Solanum pennellii | reverse complement strand
ATTCCTTGCTACGGGAAGAGCCTTAGTAGACATGGAACAGGGGCAGACAAAATTTCGGTTGAACAATGAGGAAGTGACCTTTAATATTTGTAGGTCCATGAGGCAGAGTGGTGAGCTCCAATCGGCGTCTGCTATATCCTACAACATGGGTGAGACATCTAAGACACAAATAGAAGAACGTCTAGGTGTAGATGCATTAGCGGCAGTAATAATGAACTTTGCTAGCGATTGCATTGAAGAGTATGAGTCATTAGTTGCGGCTCTTAACCGAGGTGATGTTCGGTTTAAACCGAAGAAATTTGAGCTTCATATGAAGAATCGCGAGTCCCCACCCGCGAAACCATCTATAGAGGAGGCTCCAAAATTAGAACTAAAAGCTCTCCCACCTCATCTCAAGTATGAATTCTTAGGAAATGGTGACACTTTTCCGGTAATCATTGCATCAGACCTGGATGGACAACAAGTTCAGAGTTTGGTGAAGGTACTAAAAAGGTTCAAAAGAGCTATTGGGTGGACTATTGCGGACATTATTAGAATCCCTCCTGCTATTTGCTCTGATAAAATCCAACTCATGCCTGATCATAAGCCAAGTATTGAGCACCAGAGACGCTTAAATCCTCATATGCAAGAGGTCGTGAAGAAGGAAATCATTAAGTGGTTGGATGCCAGAGTAATCTACCCAATCGCCGATAGTAGTTGGGTATGCCCGGTTCAGTGTGTTCCTAAGAAAGGGGGAATGACTGTGGTCCCCAACGAAAAAAATGAACTTGTTCAAATGAGACCGGTTACTGGTTGGAGGGTGTGTATGGATTACCGTAAACTAACCTCATGGACTGAAAAAGACCATTTTCCTATGCCCTTCATGGATCAGATGATGGATAGACTTGCCGGAAAAGGGTTGTACTGCTTTCTTGATTGATATTCGGGGTATAATAAGATTTCTATTGCACCAGAAGATCAAGAGAAAACCACTTTCACTTCTCCATATGGGACCTTTGTGTTTAGAAGAATGCCGTTTGGGTTGTGCAATGCACCCGCAACATTTCAGAGATGTGTGATGTCGATATTTTCTGACACGGTGGAGGATACTATAGAAGTCTTTATGGATGATTTTTCTGTGGTTGGTGATTCATTCGAGCGGTGTTTGACCAATTTATCTGAGGTCCTTAATAGATGTGAAGACTGCAATTTAGTACTAAACTGGGAAAAGTGTCATTTCATGGTGAAAGAGGGTATTGTGTTGGGTCATCGCATTTCCGAAAAAGGCATAGAGGTTGATCGAGCTAAAGTCGAGGTAATAGAGAGACTTCCCCCACCAATATCTGTGAAAGGTGTGAGAAGCTTTCTAGGGCATGCAGGTTTTTACCGGAGATTTATCAAAGACTTTTCAAAGATTGCACACCCATTGTGCAAACTGCTGGAGAAAGATTGTAAATTTTGTTTTGATGAATCTTGTCTTTAAGCATTCGGTAAGCTAAAAGAAAACTTTGTGTCTGCGCCTATCATTATTTCTCCGGATTGGAACAGTCCATCTGAGGTGATGTGCGATGCTAGTGGGGTGGCTCTTGGGTGTAGTACTGGACAGAGGAAAAACAAAATCCTTCACCCCATTTACTATGCTAGTAAATCCCTAAATGAAGCTCAGAAGAACTACACAGTGACTGAGCAAGAACTCCTTGCAGTAGTTTTTGCTTTTGAGAAATTTCGCTCCTATTTGCTAGGTACTAGAGTTATAGTGCATACTGACCACTCAGCATTGATATATTTGATGGAAAAGAAGGATGCGAAACCTAGGCTGATTCGTTGGGTATTACTGCTACAAGAATTTGACTTTGAAGTGATGGATAGAAAAGGAACTGAAAATCAAGTTGCTGATCACTTGTCTCGTCTAGAGGATGAAGCTATGAGAGAGTTAGGGGATAAGACTGACATTGAGGATACTTTCCCCGATGAACATGTATTGGCTGCTTCACAAGACTTGATCCCATGGTTCGCAGATTTTGCGAACTATCTGGCTAGTGATATTGTTCCACTAGACTTGTCCTTTCATCAAAGAAAAAAGTTCATGTACGATGTGAAGAAGTTCTTTTGGGATGAACCATACCTGTATAGGAGTTGTGCCGACGGGATTATTCGGCGTTGTGTGCCAGAATGTGAGATGTCGAGTGTGTTGGAGGCATGCCATTCCTCACCCGTTGGTGGAAATCACAGTGGTATCCGAACCGCTCATAAGATATTACAATGTGGTTACTATTGGCCAACTCTTCATCAAGATGCTAATGGGTTTGCTAAAGCATGTGACAGATGCCAACAAGATGGCGGTATTTCAAGAAAGCAAGAGCTCCCTCTAAACCCCATTCTTGTGATTGAATTATTTGATCTTTGGGGTATTGACTTTATGGGCCCTTTCGTGAGTTCTCATGGAATGAAGTACATTCTAGTAGCAGTTGATTATGTATCTAAATGGGTCGAAGCCATAGCCCTCGCAAACAATGAAGGGAAGAGTGTCACTGCATTCTTGAAAAAGAATATATTCTCCCGTTTTGGCACCCCAAGGGCCATTATTAGTGATGGGGGCTCCCACTTCTGCAACAGATTGTTCAAGGGGTTATTGGAGAAATACGGGGTTCGCCATAATGTGGCCACTCCTTACCACCCTCGAACTAGTGGGCAAGTTGAAGTGTCGAATCGGGAGATCAAACAGATATTGTCCTAAACAGTGAACGCTAGTAGAACGGATTGGTCAAGGAGGCTTGATGATGCTCTTTGGGGCTACCGGACAGCGTATAAGACTCCCATAGGTATGTCTCTATACCAACTTGTATATGGGAAAGCTTGTCATCTTCCGGTTGAGTTAGAGCATAAAGCCATGTGGGCTATGAAGAAGTTAAAATGGATTGGAGCGAAGCTGCAGAGCAACGGTTAAATGGGTTGAATGAACTTGATGAATTTCGCCTGAAAGCCTATGAAAGCTCAGCCCTATACAAAGAAAAGATGAAGAAGTACCACGACAAGAAAATTGAAAAACGAGAGTTTATGGTCGGGGATTTGGTGCTTTTATTCAATTCCAGGTTGCGCTTGTTTCAGGCAAGCTCAAGTCCAAATGGACTGGTCCTTACTTGGTTACCCAACTATTCCCTCATGGAGCAGTTGAGTTGGAAACTAAGGAGGGTGTGCGGTTCAAGGTGAATGGAAAGCGTATAAAAATCTATCTCGGGCATGCTGAATCAGCGAATGAAGTGATCGAGGCATACCATCTTGATGAAGTCTGAGGTATCAAGTGTTTCCAGTCGTGCCGCGACATTAAATCAGGTGCTTGTTGGGAGGCAACCCAATACTTGTCGTTTTTTGTAGTAATGATAGCATTTTTCTACTAATGGGTTTTTAAATTTGCAAGCACATCACCAGGAAATTCTGCAGAAAATTCCTCTGCAGCAGTCACTGACGGATACAGCGACGGACCGTTGCGCCTGCGACGGACAGTCGTATGCATCCGTTGTACCAGGTACGTTTTTCTACTATTTTGAATTTAGGGCACACACGATGGAACCAACGACGGGTCATCACAACTGCGACGGACCGTCGTCGAGGAACCGTCTCGTGATTAATGAGTTATACCCGACCCGACCCGGCTGGACCCTTTTTCAAAATCAGACCATATAAACCCCCCCTTTTTATGTTTTTACTTTCCAAGGAAGTCATTGACCAAACAATAGTAATAATGAGTTTTACCCGACCCGACCCGGCTGGACCCTTTTTCAAAATCAGAGCGTTTAAACCCCCCCAACCCCTCATTTCACCCCATTCATTCATTATTCCTCTAATCTCCCCTATCTTCTACTTCCACATTTCCTTCCACCGATCATTGCCCCCTAAAAGTCTCCAACGCCCTAAAAGTGTTAATCTACTAGTCGGAGTTGCTGCTGTGGGGGTTTGCCTAGCCACCGAGTACTTGTCCAGTTGTTTTATCCATTTCTCAGGTATGTGTCTCGAATTTATACTCATTTATCTTGCATTTTTGTTTATTAGTTAGTATTATCTTAGTTCTTCGTCGTATATTGTTTCCTTTATATGAATATGTCTAAACCTAGGCTCAAAATGTTCGAATTTGCCATGTTGACAACCCTAGACATAGGTGCTTTTGCATTGCTAGTTTCCTAGGTAGTTGGGATAGCCAAATATAGGTCCAAAACACTACAAGACCATGTGGGTTCATCGGGGATGCATGGGGTACCCCGAGTTCTGTCACTGTTATTCAGAACGAGACCCCGATGACGGACCGTCGTACCCACGACGGACCGTCGTAGGGTCCGTTCGAAAAGCCCTAGCACCCTGTCCCAACGGACACATGTGACGGACCGTCGTCTTCTTGCACAACCGTTCCGGTTGTCAGAGACCCTATTTCTAAGGGTCTCTCTTTTTTTTCCTAAGTGTTTCCCAACGGACACATGCGACGGACCGTCGTCTTCACGACGGTCCGTCCTGCACAACCATTCTGGTTGTCAGAGACCCTGTTTCTAAGGGTCTCTCACTTTTTCTAAGTGTCCTTCAACGGAAAAATGTGACGGACCGTCATAGCCACGACGGTCCGTCCTGCACGACCATCATGATGGTCAGAGACCCCTCTGCTAAGGGTCTCCATATTTTTTTTAAGTGTCCTACCACGGACAGTCGTACCTGTGACGGTTCGTCCTGCATATACCGTCATGCTAGTCAGAGACTCTCCTTCAGGGTTCTTTATATATACATATACTAAGTAAAACACCACGGACCTCATGACGGTCCGTCATAGCCACGACGAGCCGTCACCAGGCCCGTCGTGTGATACAGTTTCAATAGCAATGACACACTATTTTCAATGTTTTATTTCGTATGGTTTTGCCTGTCTTGTTTGCCACTACTCATACTAATATCAATCATTTACAGGTACTATCTACTATGGCACCCAAGCAAGACCGCATCTACGCACGCGGGCGATCGAAGTCTGTCGCCCTGTCTGCCCGCATGGTCATCGGCTCTGATGATGAGAACCCTGAGTACGTGCCCCCAGGCACTTCCGCCCCTTCCCGTGCTGCGCGTGCTCCCTGAGCCACACCCAAAAAGGTGGCCTCCGGCGTAGTCACTGCCTCCCAGTCTGATGAGGAGCACACACTGACCGGGACACCATATAGGTCAGCCACAAATGAGGAAGGAGCGTCTGGCTCCTTAGGATTATCATGGTCCGAGGAAGCCTCTGGCTCTGCTGAGGTTCACGCACCCGCCACCGCTGCAGCGTCGGCCTCGTCTGATGAGGCTGACAGTTCAGACTCTACATCCGGCTCTCCAGCTCAGACCCCCACCCCAGCCACTGACCAGCCCAACCGGTGGTGTGTCGACGGGCAATTTCAAGTCTACTCCGACGCCAAGTTCCTCACTGATAAAGGAGTAATGACTCGGACACTCACTTTGGAGCGGCGGGTACTTACAGGGAGCCTCCCAACGATGACTGAAATCCACAATCTCTTCACCAGACATCGCTTGGAGTGGACAGCACGTCCGTTGGGACGATACAGCGAAGAAATGGTCAGGGAGTTCTACGCATCCTATGTACCGACTCTCCGATCACAGATCGATAGGCGGGCTGCCCCCGCTAAACAGGCCCCACTGGAGCAGGTCCGAGTCCGGGGCGTACAGGTTGACATTTCCTTGCCAGCCATCCGCCGGTTTCTATACGGCGAGAGTATTGATGCTTCTCGGACCCCCCTCACTGCCGAGTTCGACTATCGCTGGCAGATAGTTAAGGATGGCCAGTTCTTGCGCGAGCCAGCACTGAGAGAGACCACCAAGAGGTGGATGGCCCTGCACCTTTCAGTAGATGGAGAGGGTGCCGATTGGGTGACTAAGACGAAGGGGGCCATCAAGAAGGCCAACCTCACGTTCACAGCAAAGTTCTTGTGGCTGCTTTTCCATCACTGCCTCTCCCCCACAGCTGCTGACAACATCGTTACCTGGGATCGAGCAGTGTTGATGGCGGCGATGATTGCCGGATTCGAGGTAGACTTCGCATGGCTTCTCCAGGAAGTCATGCACGAGAGGGCATTCAAGGTCACTACCACCTAACCCTTTCCCGTGCATGATCTTTGCCCTTTGCAGTTCCGCAGGTGTGCCCATATGGAACGTAGATCAGCTGAAGATCCCGCAGGGAACCGTTGACGTCTGCCTCATCAGAGACGAGGCCAATGAGTTGGCCCCACGCAGAGGGCCCCATCCAGAGCTGCCCCCACTTGCTGATGATCTTGCTGATACGGTAGCCCAGGCCCGCACAGCTACACAGGCGGCGTCCACTGACACTACCCCGGTCGAGTCTACCCTGGGTAGTAGCACTACCCCGAGCTCCTCTCGCACTGCCCCTCTACCGGCACTGGTCCCGCTTGCTACGGTCCCAAAACTAGAGGCGTAAATGGCCACACTTCTGCATCATATCCAGTCGTGGATGCAGAAGTCTACTACTGAGTCCGAAGAGCGCCTAGAAAGGAAAATGGTCCAGTTTACAAAGCGGAAGATCGCTGAGGTTAACCAGCGCTTGGACGCCTTTGAGTTGAGGGTGCTAGCCCGACCAGCCCCTCCGGTGGATGTGTCGACTCTTCAGGCTGCAGTTGACAGTCTTCGTGCAGATATCGACACGATCATAGAGGCTAGGGTGCCGGAGTCTGAGGCCCCTTCTGTCGAGCTTGCTGAGGACACAGTGTTGGCGGCCCTTTTTGCTACTTCAGAAATTCCACCACCTCCCCCTCGAGAGAGTGCCAAGAGGCGTAGGGGTCGAGCAGAGGACGAGGCGCGAGCACGGAAGAAGGAGCGCCGAGAGATGGAGGCTGCGAGGAGAGCCTCACTTGCTGAGGAGGAGGCGCACCAGATGAGAGCATCAGAGTTAGCGGCTGGGGCGTCTAGCTCCCGCACTGTAGAGATAGCAGGAGGCACTACTGATGGTGCGATTGTTGCTGAGGACACCACTGAGGGTGTCCAGATTGCAGAGGACGTGGGTTCCGGGGAACCGGACCCACCAGCTTGCTGATCGACGGCGCTTTGCGCCACAGGTTTGCTTCACCTACCACTCTAGTATTTAGATTTTTATGCATTGGGGACAATTGCATGCTTTTTTGTTGGGGGTGGGGTAAATGGATAGTGAGTGTTAGGGTGAAGTCTGAGTAGCCCAATTCACTATCCTCTTTTGGGGTTTTCTTGCCTGTGTTCTTTTTCCCCAAAAGACTGATTACTTTTTCTGTTGAACCGGCATGTTTATATCTTTTGTACATAGTTTAATTCTGGAGCATGATGGCTAAAATGATATCCTGATAAACTGGAAAATGATGCATGACTAGGCATAGTAACTGATAATTGTGTGGCTCTAAGCATGAAATAGAGTTACACCATTGCATTACCCTAAGTCTTAAATTCGAACTAGGTGTCTGATAATCTGGTATAGTGATGAGATGTCAAGTGAGTGTGAGGAAAATTTGAATAGTCCACTATTGGTACTGAGCTAGAACTTGCCTGGTTAGTCCTGCTAAAAGTAAGCTGTAATAGACAATTAGGAAAGGATCATAGGCCCTTATTCAACAAAGCCCATTTCTAGCCTAAATGAAAGAAACCAAATGAAAATTATCCTTCTTTGATCCAAATAATCTGAGCTTAAATTAGACCTTTCTTTTTCACCCCAACTGATCTTTTCTGGGAACAATGTGTTGGCCCCGGCCCCTCCTTGGACATGTGCACCTCAGCTTATGCAAAAAGCATAAGTTGAGGGTGGCTAATGCAGTAAACAACCTTCGTTATGGCCCTCACCCAACTTTCGGTATTGTGTACCTTGACTCATGGCAAAAACATGAGTTTAGGGTGGCTATTATGAGGAATGCTCTTGAAAGTGGGGTTGAAGGAACAAAGAGAGAGAAAGAACAAAAGTAAAGTGACACAAGAATTCGTTGAAAGAAAAGTAAAGAAAAAGAAAAATATACAAGAATTACAAACAAGAAAAGAAGAGAGTCGCTTACAAAAAGGAAGAAAGAAGAGAAAATAGCAAGGTGAAAGAATATGAGAAACTGGGCGAGTGTTGAAAAGTAATCCTTATACTCAAACTGAAATCATTGTGTGAAAAATGAGGATTTTGTTTTGAAGTGAGGACACTAGTTACAATACCGGAAATATTAGCACCTCGGTGAGAAATTGAAGAGGATAGGTGTTAGTTCATGGTGAGTCTTTGCCATGTTCTGATCCCACAAAATTCAAGCCTAATAGTGATAGCATGCATAGATTTGATGAGATTAATCGGGATTGATAGCCAAATGATTGCAAAGGATAAAACATGGATACTATTGTACAAATATTGTGTAGTGAGTCATAGTGCGTCGCTTTAGGACAAATAACGAATTTAAGTTGAGAGTGTTGATATACCGTGGTTTCACGGTATAATTAATACTTTTTCCTTAAGTTTAGTGTGTCCAAAAGCCTTTTTGTGCTAATTTTTATATAAGTTTCTCTTTGTTTTGCAGGAAATCTGTCCAAAGATGAATGCGGAGATTATGAGCGAAGAAATGCAGAAGAGACCACCTACGGAGCTTATGACAGTCCGTCGTGCTTGTGACGGTCGTAGGTGGCAGTGTAGTGCAGTTGCTGAAGGAAGATGGGGAAGTCTGACCATGTGTGGGGTTACGAAGCTTGTGACGGTCTGTCGTGGATATGACGGTCCGTCCTGCAGTTCGTCATGGAGTTCAGAGAAGTAATCCCAGTACCAAGATTCCAAGAGTTGAAGTGTTTTGAAACGAAGACCCTCGACGGACCGTTGTGCCTATGACTGTCCGTCATACTTGCCGTCGAGGGTGGTGAAGAGAGCAGCAGAAGAAATTGCATAAGTATGGGACGACGGAGTCCATGATGGTCTGTCGTGACCACGACGATCCTTCGTGGGGTCCGTCGACCCAGCCGCGTTTTGGCAGATTTCCAGCAAATAGAGTCCTTGTTTAATTAGGTTTTTATTTTTTGTAAATAGTTCAAAAAACCTCATTTTTGAGGTTAGACTCTGTTAGGTTAGACTCTTGGATTGTTAGACATCATATTATTAGACTCTTTGTATTAGTGTTAGACTTTTGATTATCATTGATTGTTGGTGATATGTGTTGATTAATCAAGCGAACTTTCGGATATTACTCTTTCTCATTGAAGTAAGTACATGAATTCTTATATCATATATTTGAATATTGTGTTTATGGCTATGAGTAACTAAACTCCATAACTAGGGTTGTGGGAACCATAGGCAAATAATGAGGTAAAACCTAACTAAAATAACAATTCTAGAATAGTGTCTTGCATGTATTAATAATTCTTTCGCTTAGAAGTCTTTTTAACGGATGGCCAACGTTAGAACTCGCCTTAATGCTACTTGTCGGACCAAGGAGGTAGATAGTAGGAAAAGAATTATTAACATAGATTTAGTGTATACTATCTAATAGGCTAGTATTTATTGGTACGAGGTAATAACTCTAGTCAAATATCGAATACGATGATTAATATGAGGTAAGGATAAGGGTTAATATAGCAACACACGTAGCCGGACCAAGGTGCGGAGTGAAATTTTCTAGATGCCGGACCAAGGATTTAGAAATACATAACTTATCACTTTGCATGCAAGATACTAGGAAAGAATTGTTATAGTTAGAATTATCAAGTTATGAACCTGTGGGGAACACGTAAACCCTAGTTACTTAGATTAATTGATTAAAATCCAACTGTCAAAGCTGTTAAGTGTCACTTTCAAGTTCGTTACTTATTTTCACTCATTTAGATATATAAACCCCCCCTTTTTATGTTTTTACTTTCCAAGGAAGTCATTGACCAAACAATAGTAATAACAGGTTGAAGTTAAGTCTAGACTATTTTCCTCGTGGGACCGATCCCAACCTCACTAGTAGTGTTATTTACTTGACAACCACTTTACCTCTTATTTGAGAAGTAAGTTTGAGCGTATCAAATTTTGGCGCCGCTGCCGGGGAAAGTAGCTTTTAGATTAACTTGAACTTATAACTATAGTTTAGTTGATATTTTCTTGATTTTACTTTGTTTTATTGTTTTTGATTTTTTTTCAGAACTATCCTCCTTGTATGCTAAATACACAGAGAGGAAGAAAAGCCTTGTTTCCCTACGATCACGAGTTAGAGCGTACACTGCGCAATATGAATCGAAACTTGGGAATAAATGATGAGGATCCGAACAAGAACATCCCAGCTCCGGTTGATGTTCATGGTCAGATGTTACCCGATGCTCCGGGTGAACACCAATAGAGGGGAGAATATCCCATTCCACGGCCCCAAGCATACTACAGAGGCTATGATAACATAGCAGATTCGGATGGGCCACTGGTTTCGCCTCCTCTACCCACAGGCCACACTTTTGTGGTAACTAGTAGCCTGATGCAAATGCTCACTGCCAAAGGTTTGTTTTTAGGGCTACCTTCTGAGGATCCACATGCCCATATAGCTAAGGTAAGGGCATTGTGTAAAAGTTTTGTAGGGAGGCCTGATTTGGATTTAGATGTAATAGGTCTCAGAGTGTTTCCTCTCTCACTGACGGGAGAGGCTGCTATTTGGTTCACTGAGCTCCCATACAACTCCATCTTCACTTGTTATCAACTAAGGGATGTCTTCTTAGCACGCTACTACCCGGTCTCCAAGAAACTAAACCACAAAGACAGAGTGAATAACTTTGTGGCACTACCAGGAGAGTCAGTTAGTAGTTCTTGGGATAGATTCACCTCATTCTTGAGAAGTGTTCCAAACACCGTATAGATGATGAGTCACTGAAAGAATACTTCTATCGGGGACAGGATGATAACAACAAAGCGGTGTTGGACACTATAGCAGGTGGATCTTGTGGAGAATGTCCTTATGCTGAGATCGCTGAAAAATTAGAAAAAATCTCCCGGAATAACAAAGCTTGGAGTACTAGGAAGTCTGATACGGGGAGAAACACCTTCGAGTGCAGTCCACTCACAACCCAGCCACATATGAGATTCGTGAAGAAATGGCTCAAATGAGAACTGAGCTTGGGTTGGTTCTAAAACATGTCACTGGGGGTGCTGAAAAGATAAATGCAGTCAACTACTTGTCTAAACCACCGCCACAAAACGATGAGTGTTATTATGAGGAGGATTCCTATGCAGTCAATGAACAGATGGTGGTTTTCCGACCAAGTGCCCAAGGCTCTAATCAGGAGAATTGGCGCCAAGGTCAAGGGAACCAAGGTCAGAACTATGGTAACTACCATCGTGAGGGTCATTATGTTCGAGATGGAAACTACCATCGCGACAACAACTTCAACAGGGGTAACTATGGTAATAGAAACGACAGGATTGGACCCTATGTTCCTCCTCAAAATCGTGAAGTTACTCCTAGGGATGGTGGAGGTAGTATGTCACGAGTTGAGAATATGTTTCATAAAATGATGAGGAGGTCCGATGCTAGTGATGAGCACAATAAAGAGTTGAGGAATGATTTAGCGGGTGTTGGGCAAAAAGTTGATACCCATGCAATATCGATTAAGCAACTTGAGTTACAATTGGCCCAATTATCTGCAACTGTGAACACACGGCAACCGGGAACTCTTCCTAGCAGCACTGTCCAAAATCAGAAAAATGATGGACATTGTATGGCAATTACTACTCGCGGTGGCAAGCAAACCATTGACCCACCTATGCCATCTAATGAGAAAAAGGTGACAAAAGAATCTGATAAAGTGGTAGAAGTTGATGCTGAATTAGAGGATAACACTGCAAAAGATGCTGAAGTGCCTAAAAAGGTAACTCTTATGCCTAGGCCACCACCCCCATTTCCTCAAAGATTATTTAAAAAGACCGAGGATGGCAAATATCGACGTTTTATAACAATGTTGAAGCAACTTTCTATCAATGTCCCTTTGGTAGAAGCTTTAGAACAAATGCCCAATTACGCCATGTTTATGAAAGATCTGGTCACAAAGAAAAGATCGGTCACCTTTGTAGATGATGATAGAATGCAGCATTGTAGTGCTATTGCTACAAGATCTCTGGTCCAAAAGAAAGAAGATCCGGGTGCGTTCACTATTCCTTGAACAATCGGGCTATTACATTTTCCGAAAGCATTATGTGATCTGGGGGCAAGCATAAATCTCATGCCCCTCTCGATTTACAAGAAGTTGGGTTTGGGTGACCCAAAGCCCACTCCGATGCGGCTACTGATGGCTGATCGAACAGTAGAACGGCCTATAGGGATACTCCACGATGTGCTAGTAAAAGTGGATTCATTCATATTTCCAGCAGATTTTGTTATTCTTGATTGCGAAGTCGATTTTAAAGTGCCCATTATTCTTGGGAGGCCATTCCTTGCTACGGGAAGAGCCTTAGTAGACATGGAAAAGGGGCAGATGAAATTTCTGTTGAACAATGATGAAGTGACCTTTAATATTTGTAGGTCCATGAGGCAGAGTGGTGAGATCCAATCGGGATCTGCTATATCCTATAACATGGGTGAGACATCTGAGACACAAATAGAAGAACGTCTAGGTGTAGAAGCATTAGCGGCAGTAATAATGAATTTTGATATCGATTGCATTGAAGAGTATGAGTCATTAGTTGCGGCTCTTGACCGAGGTGATGTTCGGTTTAAACCGAAGAAATTTGAGCTTCATATGAAGAATCGCGAGTCCCCACCCGCGAAACCATCTATAGAGGAGGCTCCAAAATTAGAACTAAAAGCTCTCCAATTCTTAGGTAATGGTGACACTTTGCCGGTAATCATTGCATCAGACCTGGATGGACAACAAGTTTAGAGTTTGGTGAAGGTACTAAAAAGGTTCAAAAGAGCTATTGGGTGGACTATTGCGGACATTATTGGAATCCCTCCTGGTATTTGCTCTCATAAAATCCAACTCATGCCTGATCATAAGCCGAGTATTGAGCACCAGAGACGCTTAAATCCTCCTATGCAAGAGGTCGTGAAGAAGGAAATCATTAAGTGGTTGGATGCCGGAGTAATCTACCCAATCGCCGATAGTATTTGGGTATGCCCGGTTAAATGTGTGTACCTAAGAATAGGGGAATGACTGTGGTCCCCAACGAAAAAAATGAACTTGTTCCAATGAGACCGGGTACTGGTTGGAGGGTGTGTATGGATTACCGTAAACTAAACTCATGGACTGAAAAGGACCATTTTCCTATGCCGTTCATGGATCAGATGTTGGATAGACTTGCTGGAAAAGGGTGGTACTGTTTTCTTGATGGATATTCGGGGTATAATCAGATTTCTATTGCACCAGAAGATCAAGAGAAAACCACTTTCACTTGTCCATATGGGACCTTTGCGTTCAGAAGAATGCCGTTTGGGTTGTGCAATGCACCCGCAACATTTCAGAGATGTATGATGTCGATATTTTCTGACATGGTGGAGGATACTATAGAAGTCTTTATGGATGATTTTTCTGTGGTTGGTGATTCATTCGAGCGGTGTTTGACCAATTTATCTGAGGTCCTTAAGAGATGTGAAGACTGCAATTTAGTACTAAACTGGGAAAAGTGTCATTTCATGGTCAAAGAGGGTATTGTGTTGGGTCATCCCATTTCCGAAAAAGGCATAGAGGTTGATCGAGCTAAAGTCGAGGTAATGGAGAGACTTCCCCCACCAATCTTTGTGAAAGGTGTGAGAAGCTTTCTTGGGCATGCAGGTTTTACCGGAGATTCATCAAAGACTTTTCAAAGATTGCAAACCCATTGTGCAAACTGCTGGAGAAAGATTGTAAATTTTGTTTTGATGAATTTTGTCTTAAGGCATTCGGTGAGCTAAAAGAAAAATTGGTGTCTGCGCCTATCATTATTTCTCCGGATTGGAACAATCCATTTGAGGTGATGTGCGATGCTAGTGGGGTGGCTCTTGGGTGTAGTACTGGGACAGAGGAAAAACAAAATCCTTCACCCCATTTACTATGCTAGTAAAGCCCTAAATGAAGCTCAGAAGAACTACACAGTGACTTAGCAAGAACTCCTTGCAGTAGTTTTTGATTTTGAGAAATTTCGCTCCTATTTGCTAGATACTAGAGTTATAGTGCATACTGACCACTCAGCATTGAGATATTTGATGGCAAAGAAGGATGCGAAACCTAGGCTGATTCGTTGGGTATTACTGCTACAAGAATTTGACTTTGAAGTGATGGATAGAAAAGGAACTGAAAATCAAGTTGCTGATCACTTGTCTCGTCTAGAGGATGAAGCTATGAGAGAGTTAGGGGATAAGACTGACAGTGATGATACTTTCCCCGATGAACATGTATTGGCTGCTTCACAAGACTTGATCCCATGGTTCGCAGATTTTGCGAACTATCTGGATAGTGATATTGTTCCACCAGACTTATCCTTTCATCAAAGAAAAAAGTTCATGTACGATGTGAAGAAGTTCGATTGGGATGAACCATACTTGTATAGGAGTTGTGCCGACGGGATTATTCGGCGTTGTGTGCCAGAATGTGAGATGTTGAGTGTGTTGGAGGCATGCCATTCCTCACCCGTTGGTGGACATCACAGTGGTATCCGAACCGCTCATAAGATATTACAATGTGGTTACTATTGGCCAACTCTTCATCAAGATGCTCATGGGTTTGCTAAAGCCTGTGACAGATGCCAACGAGATGGAGGTATTTCAAGAAAGCAAGAGCTCCCTCTAAACCCCATTCTTGTGATTGAATTATTGATGTTTGGGGTATTGACTTTATGGGCCCTTTCGTGAGTTCTCATGGAATGAAATACATTCTAGTAGCAGTTGATTATGTATCTAAAAGGGTCGAAGCCATAGCCCTCGCAAACAATGTAGGAAAGAGTGTCACTTCATTCTTGAAAAAGAATATATTGTCCCGTTTTGGCACCCCAAGGGCCATTATAAATAATGGGGGCTCCCACTTAAGCAACAGATTGTTCAAGGGGTTATTGGAGAAATACGGGGTTCTCCATAATGTGGCCACTCCTCACCACCCTCAAACTAGTGGGCAAGTTGAAGTGTCGAATCGGGAGATCAAATACATATTGTCCAAAACAGTGAACGCTAGTAGGACGGATTGGTCAAGGAGGCTTGATGATGCTCATTGGGCCTACCGGACAGCGTATAAGACTCCCATAGGTATGTCTCTATACCAACTTGTATATGGGAAAACTTGTCATCTTCCGGTTGAGTTAGAGCATAAAGCCATGTGGGCTAGGAAGAAGTTAAAAATGGATTGGAGCGAAGCTGCAGAGCAACGGTTAAATGGGTTGAATGAACTTGATGAATCTCGCCTGAAAGCCTATGAAAGCTCAGCCCTATACAAAGAAAAGATGAAGAAGTACCACGACAACAAAATTGAAAAACGAGAGTTTATGGTCGGGGATTTGGTGCTTTTATTCAATTCCAGGTTGCGCTTGTTTCCAAGCAAGCTCAAGTCCAAATGGACTCGTCCTTACTTGGTTACCCAACTATTCCCTCATGGAGAAGTTGAGTTGGAAACTAAGGAGGGTGTGCGGTTCAAGGTGAATGGACAGCGCATAAAAATCTATCTCGGGCATGCTGAATCGGCGAATGAAGTGATCGAGGCATACCATCTTGATGAAGTTTGAGTAATCATGTGTTCCCAGTTGTGCCGCGACCTTAAATCAGGCGCTTGTTTGGAGGCAACCCAATACTTGTCGTTTTTTTTTTGTAATGATAGCATTTTTCTATTAATGGGTTTTTAAATTTGCAGGCACATCACCAGGAAATTCTGCAGAAAATTCCTCTGCAGCAGTCACTGACGGATACAGCGACGGACCGTTGCGCCTACGACGGACCGTCGTATGCATCCGTCGTACCAGGTACGTTTTTCTGCTATTTTGAAATTAGGGAACACACGACGGAACCAACGACGGGTCGTCACAACTGCGACGGACCGTCGTCGGGGAACCGTCGCATGATTAATGAGTGATACCCGACCCGACCCGGCTGGACCCTTTTTCAAAATCAGACCGTATAAACACCCCCTTTTTATGTTTTTACTTTCCAAGGAAGTCAATGACCAAACAATAGTAATAATGAGTTATACCCGACCCGACCCGGGTGGACCCTTTTTCAAAATCAGACAGTTTAAACCCCCCAACCCCTCATTTCACCCCATTCATTCATTATTCCTCTCATCTCCCCTCTCTTTTCAACTTCCACATTTCCTCCCACCGATCATTGCCCCCTAAAAGTCTCCAACGCCCTAAAAGTGTTAATCTACTAGTCGGAGTTGTTGCTGTGGGTGTTTGCCTAGCCACCGAGTACTTGTCCATTTGTTTTCTCCATTTCTAAGGTATGTGTCCCGAATTTCTACTCATTTATCTTGCATTTATGTTTATTAGTTAGTAATAGCTTAGTTCTTCGTCTTATATTGTTTACTTTATATGATTATGTCTAAACCTAGGCTCAAAATGTTCGAATTTGCAATGTTGACAACCCTAGACATAGGTGCTTTTGCATTGCTAGTTTCCTAGGTAGTTGGGATAGACAAATATAGGTCAAAAACACTACAAGACCATGTGGGTTCATCGGGGATGGATGGGGTACCCCCAGTTTCTAAGAGTCTCGCACTTTTTCTAAGTGTCCTTCAACGGACACATGTGACGGACCGTCCTAGCCACGACGGTCTGTCCTGCACGACCGTCATGATGGTCAGAGACCCCTCTGCTAAGGGTCTCCATATTTTTTTTAAGTGTCCTACGACGGACACCTACGATGGACCGTCGTACCTGTGACGGTCCGTCCTGCATATACCGTCATGCTAGTCAGAGACTCTCCTTCAGGGTTCTTTATATATACATAGACTAAGTAAAACACGACGGACCTCATGACGGTCCGTCATAGCCACGACGAGCCGTCACCAGGCCCGTCGTGTGATACAGTTTCAATAGCAATGACACACTATTTTCAATGTTTTATTTCGTATGGTTTTGCCTGTCTTGTTTGCCACTACTCATACTAATATCAATCCTTTACAGGTACTCTCTACTATGGCACCTAAGCAAGACCGCATCTACGCACGCGGGCGATCGAAGTCTGTCGCCCCGTCTGCCCGCATGGTCAACGGCTCTGATGATGAGCGTGACCCTGAGTACGTGCCCCCAGGCACTTCCGCCACTTCCCGTGCTGCGCGTGCTCCCAGAGCCACACCCAAAAAGGTGGCGTCCGGCGTAGTCACTGCCTCCCAGTCTGATGAGAAGCGCACACTGACCGGCACACCCTCTAGGTCAGCCACAAATGAGGAAGGAGCATCTGGCTCCTTAGGAGTATCATGGTCCGAGGAAGCCTCTGGCTATGCTGAGGTTGCCGCACCCGCCACCGCTGCAGCGTCGGCCTCGTCTGATGAGGCTGACAGTTCAGACTCTACATCCGGCTCTCCAGCTCAGGTCCCCACCCCAGCCATTGACCAGCCCAACCGGTGGTGTGTCGACGGGTAGTTTCAAGTCTACTTCGACGCCATGTTCCTCACTGATAAAGGAGTAATGACTCGGACACTCACTTTGGAGCGGCGGGTACTTACAGGGAGCCTCCCAACGATGCCTGAAATCCACAATCTCTTCACCAGGCATCGCTTGGAGTGGACAGCACGTCCGTTGGGACAATACAACGAAGAAATGGTCTGGGAGTTCTACGCATCCTACGTAGCGACTCTCCGATCACAGATCGATAGGCGGGCTGCCCCTGCTAAGCAGGCCCCACTGGAGCAGGTCCGAGTCCGGGGCGTACAGGTTGACATTTCCTTGCCAGCCATCCGCCGGTTTCTATACGGCGAGAGTATTGATGCTTCTCGTCCCCCCCTCACGGCTGAGTTCGACTACCGCTGGCAGATAGTTAAGGATGGCAAGTTATTGCGCGAGCCAGCACTGAGAGAGACCACCAAGAGGTGGATGGCCCTGCACCTGTCAGTAGATGGAGAGGGTGCCGATTGGGTTACTGAGCCGAAGGGGGCCATCATGAAGGCCAACCTCACGTTCACAGCAAAGTTCTTGTGGCTGCTTGTCCGTCACTGCCTCTCCCCCACAGCTGCTGACAACATCGTTACCTCGGATCGAGCAGTGTTGATGGCGGTGATGATAGCCGGATTCGAGGTAGACTTCGCATGGCTTCTCCAGGCAGTCATGCACGAGAAGGCATTCAAGGTCACTACCACCTACCCCTTCCCGTGCATGATCTTTGCCCTTTGCAGGTCCGCAGGTGTGCCCATATGGCACGTAGATCAGCTGAAGACCCCGCAGGCACCGTTGACGTCGGCCTCATCAGAGACGAGGCCAATGAGTTGGACCCACGCAGAGGGCCCCGTCCAGAGATGCCCCCACTTGCTGATGATCTTGCTGATACGGTAGCCCAGGCCCGCACAGCTACATAGGCAGCGTCCACTGACACTACCCCGGTCGAGTCTATCCCGGGTAGTAGAACTACCCCGAGCTCCTCTCACACAGCCCCTCTACCGGCACTGGTCCCGCTTGCTAGTGTCCAAAAACTAGAGGCGCAAATGGCCACACTTCTGCATCATATCCAGCCGTGGATGCAGAAGTCTAGTACTGAGTCCGAAGAGAGCCTAGAAAGGAAAATGGTCCAGTTTACAGAGCGGAAGATCGCTGAGGTTAACCAGCGCTTGGACGCCTTTGAGTTGAGGGTGCTAGCCCGACCAGCCCCTCCGGTGGATCTGTCAGCTCTTCAGGCTGCAGTTGACAGTCTTCGTGCAGATATCGACACGATCTTAGAGGCTAGGGTGCCGGAGTCTGAGGCCCCTTCTGTTGAGCCTGCTGAGGACACAGTGTTGGCGGCCCTTTTTGCTACTTCATAAATTCCACCACCTCCCCCTCGAGAGAGTGCCAAGAGGCATAGGGGTCGAGCAGAGGACGAGGCGCGAGCACGGAAGAAGGAGAGCGGAGAGATAGATGCTGCGAGGAGAGCCTCAGTTGCTGAGTAGGAGGCGCACCAGATGAGAGCATCAGAGTTAGCGGCTGGGGCGTCTAGCTCCCGCACTGTAGAGATAGCAGGAGGCACTACTGATGGTGCGATTGTTGCTGAGGACACCACTAAGGGTGTCCAGATTGCAGAGGACGTGGGTTCCGATGAACCGGACCCACCATCTTGCTGATCGACGGCGCTTTGCGCCACAGGTTTGCTTCACCTACCACTCTAGTATTTAGATTTTTATGCATTGGGGACAATTGCATGCTTTTTGTTGGGGGTGGGGTAAATGGATAGTGAGTGTTAGGGTGAAGTTTGAGTAGCCCAATTCACTATCCTCTTTTGGGGTTTTCTTGCTTGTGTTCTTTTTCCCCAAAAGACTGTTACTTTTTCTGTTGAGCCGGCATGTTTATATCTTTTGTACATAGTTTAATTCTGGAGCATGATGGCTAAAATGATATCCTGATAAACTGGACAATGATGCATGACTAGGCATAGTAACTGATAATTGTGTGGCTCTATGCATGACATAGAGATACACCATTGCATTACCCTAAGTCTTAAATTCGAACTAGGTGTCTCATAATCTGGCATAGTGATGAGATGTCAAGTGAGTGTGAGGAAAATTCGAATAAGTCCACTATTGTTACTGAGCTAGAACTTCCCTGGTTAGTCCTGCTGAAAGTAAGCTGTAATTTACAATTAGGAAAGGATAATAGGCCCTTATTCCACAAATCCCATTTCTAGCCTAAATGAAAGAAACCAAATGAAAATTATCCTTCTTTGATCCAAATAATCTGAGCTTAAATTAGACCTTTCTTTTTCAGCCCAACTGATTATTTCTGGGAACAATGTGTTGGCCCTGGTCCCTCCTTGGACATGTGCACCTCAGCTTATGCCAAAAGCATAAGTTGAGGGTGGCTAATGCAGTAAACAACCTTCGTTATGGCCCTGACCCAACTTTGGGTATTGTGTACCTTGACTCATGGCAAAGCCATGAGTTGAGGGTGGCTATTATGAGGAATGCTCTGGAAAGTGGGGTTGAAAGAACAAAGAGAGAGAAAGAACAAAAGTAAAGTGACTCAAGAATTCGTTGAAAGAAAAGTAAAGAAAAAGAAAAATATACAAGAATTACAAACAAGAAAAGAAGAGAGTCGCTTACACAAATGAAGAAAGAAGAGAAAATAGCAAGGTGAAAGAATATGAGAAACTGGGCGATATAAAATGATACAAAGTGGAAGGTTTAGCCGATATGTCAAGGAGGGATAAAAGTCACTAAAGTATACCTAAATATGCCCTACCTGACCCTGAGCCTATGTTACAAGCTAAGAAA
>NC_028638.1:4710788-4710932 GCF_001406875.1 Solanum pennellii | reverse complement strand
ATGGGGTTACGAAGCTTGTGACGGTCCGTCGTGGATATGACGGTCCGTCCTGCAGTTCGTCATGGAGTTCAGAGAAGTAATCCCAGTACCCAGATTCCAAGAGTTGAAGTGTTTTGAAACGAAGACCCTCGACGGACCGTTGTG
>NC_028638.1:4615726-4710563 GCF_001406875.1 Solanum pennellii | reverse complement strand
TGGATTGTTAGACATCATATTATTAGACTCTTTGTATTAGTGTTAGACTTTAGATTATCATTGATTGTTGGTGATTTGTGTTGATTAATCAAGCGAACTTTCGGATTTTACTCTTTCTCATTGAAGTAAGTACATGAATTCTTATTTAATATATTTGAATATTGTGATATGACTATGAGTAACTAAACTCCATAACTAGGTTGTGGGAANCCTAACTAAAATAACAATTCTAGAATAGTGTCTTGCATGTATTAATAATTCTTTCGCTTAGAAGTCTTTTTAACGGATGACCAACGTTAGAACTCGCCTTAATGCTACTTGCTTGACCAAGGAGGTAGATAATAGGAAAAGAATTATTAACATAGATGTAGTGTATACTATATAATAGGCTAGTATTGATTGGTACGGGGTAATTACTGAGTCAAATATCAAATACGATGCTTAATATGAGGTAAGGATAAGGGTTAGTATAGCAACACATGTAGCCGGACCAAGGTGCGGAGTGAAATTTTCTAGATGCCGGACCAAGAATTTAGAAATACATAACTTATCACTTTGCATGCAAGATACTAGGAAAGAATTGTTATAGTTAGAATTATCAAGTTATGAACCTGTGGGAAACACGTAAACCCTAGTTACTTTGATTAATTGATTAAAATCCAACTGTCAAAGCTGTTAAGTGTCTCTTTCAAGTTCGTTATTTATTTTCACTCATTTAGAAATATAAACCCCCTCTTTTTATGTTTTTACTTTCCAAGGAAGTCATTGACCAAACAATAGTAATAACAGGTTGAAGTTAAGTCTAGACTATTTTCCTCGTGGGAACGATCCCAACCTCACTAGTTGGGTTATTTACTTGACACGACCGCTTTACTTCTTATCTGAGAAGTAAATTTGAGCGTATCACATAACATCTTGCACATAGCACATAACATATTGTATATACCACATAGCATTCTGCATATCATTTGTTCATATGCCATAAGACCTTGGAATCATGGACTTGACATCAAGACTTCCAAAAAATTAGGGCTCAACATATGGGACCTCAACTAGGGAGCCTTTTTTAGAAAACACAGAGTCTGCTTTATTCATTCATACTTACTTCATTTCATTTCTTTCATAGGCTAGTGTAAACACCAACTATACCTAGGATGTAGTTTAAAACTATCATCGGGTTCGCTGTGCAATGATCAAGAATGACCTAGTGTCATTACTTAAGTCTAGCTCACCTCCTGATTATCCTATCCTAAAACCTTTGGTATCATTCATTTCATTATGTACATAATTTCAGGCTTGCCTCATTTATTCGTTGGGAACTTTAACTTTAACCCACATAGATCATGTGAGTATCATGAAATCCAGTTTCTCCCCCACACCGAAAAGAGGTTGAATCACCGGCCAAAGTGAACTAAAACATGCTAGTGTACATGGAAATTGAACCCTGCCAGTTACCTATATTGGTAGTATAGGTTCAAAGACTAGGAGATATAAGGAGACCCATACCTGGCATGCCAAACAGTTTTATCTCACGAGAGTTACGTGAACCTTTGCCCTTCCCGAATGAAGGCATCACCGCTCATAGCTAGTCTATCAGTACTCATTATAAAGTTCCATTAACTTTAACTCATAAGTCATGGAAGCTAGCTTCTAAAATGAAGACATCATAGCTCAATAGATGATTTCTCTTGTCATCATTAGTATTAAGTGTGTTAACTTCAATAATTTTATTAGAGTGTTCATAGAGACTGGTCTCTTCATTAACTTTACACTCTTATAGGTGAGTACGTTTTGGTAACATTCACTTAGGTTCATTTGAGATTGCACTCATCTTTTACATTAGCTTCATATCATGTTATAATTACATTCATTAACGTTGGCACGTTTTCTCTTCGTAATTACTCACCCTATTTTATGTGAATGTTTATTTCATCATATGCCAATGCACTTGGCAATTTAGTGTTTTTCACAATGTTACTTAACCCATCTAGGGTTTCATCATTTCATTGTTCATTTCATCATTTCTTTGTTCGTTTCATTATTTCATTGTTCATTTAATCATGTACAAATGCACTTGGCCATTTAGTGTGTTTCAGACACTTACTTAACCCTTTTAGGGTTTCATCTTTTCATTGTTCATTTCATCATTTCTTTGTTCATTTCATCATTTCATTGCGTACATCTTAGGTTCGCTTATTTTTAGAAGTATGCTAGACTTATGGGTCTATACATACAAGCCATGAGTCTTCGTTCATAGTTCGATTATGTGATTCATATCTTCCTAAGATTTTGTTGTACAAGACTTATGCATCTTGTATGTATGCCAAGATCTCGATTTCGATCTAAATAGGCAGCATTATTCTTGAATATTTAATTCACGTATGACTTATGTATTAATATGGAATTCGGGCAAGGGAACTTGGTTGCAAATCCCTTGGACAACACTTACATTTTTTTATTTACTTTATTTGATCCATACGGCTAGGGGACTTATGTTCGAGCCCTAAAGCCTTCATTTTATTTTCCATTAATTTCTCTCTTAATTTTTTGCTTAATAGAACTAAGAGGATGTGGGTTCGAACCCCCACAACCCCTCTTTAAATTCTTTTAATTTTCTCCTTGAATCTGCCTAGGAGGTCGTGGGTTCGATTCCCATGCCTCACATCTCTTTAATTTCATTTCCTTTGAATCTCCCTCACTTCCTAGAGGTCGTGGGTTCGATTCCCACGCCTCACATTTCTTTTCTTTCATTTTCTTTACTCTCCTTCCCTGCCTAGAGGTCGTGGGTTAAATTCCCACGCCACACATTTTTTTTTGTTTTACTCTTCCTTAAATTTAATGAGAGGTGGTGGGTTCAAACCCCGCTACTCTCATTCTTATTTTTATTCTTTTAAGTTACATATTCCAGCAAATACCATGGTTCGAATCCCCTTCACCACATTTCTTTTTACTTCTTTATTTTCATGGTTTTTAACATGGTGAGGTCACGGGTTCAATCCTCCATGACCTCACTGTTTTAATTCATTTTTTTTAAATTTTGAACCCTCTTTGCTGACCGAAATTCATCAATAGAAGATGGAAGTTTTCTTTTAATTTTCAGCATTCTTTCATCAAGTTACACCATAGTTCTTAGTGTAATTTCGTATTGCATTTAGAAAGTTTTAGGTGCGTCATCAACATTTAAACTGATATGAACCTCACATTTCCATCAATATTTGTACATGAAATATAAAGATTTATCATTCAATTTCAAGTCCTAAGCCATGAATAATAGCCACGGCAACACACAAATACACACGCAGTTACATTTTCGGAAAAATCAACATAAGTCTCATAATTCCAAACATATATATAAACACATAATCATCACGAAAACATGTCTCATCCCTAGTTTTTTACAAGAAAAAGTAACCAACCTACGATTCAATGAGAGCTCGTGACAGGGACATGCAACGGGGGACAATCCTAGTTTTCGGAATGAATATTCTGACCTTAAGGGGTCTCTTGGGAAAGGGACCAAGAGAGAAGAGAACCCATACCATTTTGATGTTAAAATCTTAACTTGCTGCCCATACACTTCGCCCAAGAACACGTCTAAGCCTCCTCAATATCAACTCCACTTGAATGACAACCTCCCTTAACCTAGTGTACGATTAACGTTTGTTTTCCTGTGATTTCATCTGAGTTCTACAAGGGTGAAGAAATTGGTTTATTTTTCTTCTTTTGTATCTTATTTTGGAAGAGAAAAATACGTGAGAAACAATAAGAGCAATTGAGTTTGAGAGTGGAGAGATAAACGTGAGAGAGTGGGAGTTGTAGAAGGCTTCGGAGTCTAGTTTTAGGACTTAGTCAATAAGGTTTTGTTAACTAAAAAGAAACTGTTTTTCATTTTATTTAAAATCAGATAATGAATAATAATTATTAATTAATTACATTAATTCAATAGCTCAAATAAAAAATCACTTTAATTCATTGCTTCCACTTAGGTTTGAACCTAGGTGGAGCAAGACTTCACTTCAAGATTCCAATTTCGGACCTCTCTCCCCAAAATATCCCTCAACCTTATTAATTAAATAATTAATTATATATTTAGGGTAATTACGATACTACCCTTAGCCTGGAAAAAGAGCATTTTGCCCCTAGACCCTCATAACCTTTGATTTTCCCTTTTTAAGTTCGATAAAGACTCCCTCCAGTAAAGCTTTGTATTTGAGAGCCCTACATGGTGGGACCCAACCTTTCCAAGTTAGTTGGATTGGTTTTAGCAAGGGTTTCCACGTCTGGTTTACGCGCATCAATCCGTGTGAACCCTAGTCTAATCATAGGCATCTTGACACATTAAGTATTTCTTATGTTATCCATTTTTAGGGTTGTTACAGGTTATGATCTGCCTATGAGTAGATTTCTAATATTTTATTGTAATGTTTTAAGATGTAATGAACATTTTATGATTAGGATAAGGATGTTCCTCCAATGAAAATTAGAAGAGCCTATGTGTATGATGCATTAAAGAGTGAAAGAGTATTTGTTTTCTTGCTTGTTTGCATTTACCGCCAAAATGATTTGATGATATTTTAAATTTTATTAACTGCTCTTATATGCATTGATGTCCTTGTTGTGATTAAAGAGCCCTAAGTGTCATTCGAGGATGAATGTTCCCAACTGGGGGATATTATAAGAAATCGAATATGAGATAAGGTCTATAGATCCTAATGTGTTATTATTAATTAAATAAGGTCCTTAAATGACTTATAAAATTGTTTAGAGTCAGTTTGTAAAGTTTGAAGTGATTTGAAAGTCAAACATCAAGGGACGACCAAAACATTCGACGACTAGTCGCTTATGTGCCTCATATATGCATGCATGCCTAAATCTGTATGAAACAATCCTAATAAGTCATAAAATGGTTTAAAATGATGTTTACGTTGTTATATGAATTTGTGTGAAGTTTAGAGGTCAAACGCCCAAGAACGTCCAAGGCATTCGAAAGATAGCCCATAAGACGTTCATGGTATGTCATGTTGAGGCCAAGGCTGTTTGGACGTCGTACAGGTGTTTGTTTTGGATGAAATTATGTGGCAGGTCTATAACATGTTAAGGTTAGTAATTATGTTTGAAACGTCCAGTTAAGACTTAAAAAGGGCCCCACAGGAGGCCCCGAAAGAAGGACCCAAAACAAGTGTGCAGGCTGTCCCAGCAGACCCTGACGACGGAGTAGTCAACGGCCAATCATGGCTGTGACGCCCCGTCAAAGAGTACCGTCATGAGGGAAATATACAAGGGTGAAGGGAGGAATCTTTGTCAGCTACTGTAGCCAACGACGGAGGCCTGTGACGGCCCGTCGTGGCTGTGACGCCCCATGAAGACCCAACCACCGCGCGACTGTCTCCTATGCAGGTCTGCTGCCAATTAAAGGGGTGAATGGGAAATTCACCCCGAGTCTTAACCTGATTATTAATAGGTTATTTTAGTGATTTTGGGTGCATATAAGTCATCAATAATGTGATCGACCCATTCTAAAATTAAACCAAATGTTTTAAGCCTCTCCCTCCCAAAATACTCTCTCTAGAAACCACCATTGTTGGTGAAGCTCAAGAAAAGACTCAAGATGGGTTATACATGGATTAAATCATAAATTTTAATACTTTTTTAACCAATCTAAGGTATTTCAATCCTTCATCTTCAAGTATCCTTTCACTTGAAGTTTCTTCTCAATTTTTTTTAAAGTTACTCCATGATCAAGTTTCTGAACTTCCAATCTAGCCATGGGTTCTTTCTCAAAACATTTTTAATGATTAGATCATGATGAATTGAAGTTAATATAGTGATTTAAACGTCATTTGACTCCAATTTCATGATGAACCCCTGTTCCTTCCAAAATTGATTTAGCTCTTGCATGGGCTTTGTGATTATGGCTTGTTCTTGATTGAATGGTTATTCTCTTACGTTGAATTGCTTCGGTTTATTGTTGTTAAAGTTAATTGATAGTTAATTGATGAATAAAAGTCCATGATGATAAATATATGTAGATTTGAAAGTGAATAGCCCATGTTTCTATGTGTTATGTTCAAGTCGATTGTGGAATCGTTTGTGTAAGGTTGTGATTATGTATAAACTCCTATAGATACTTTATGAAGGTGATATAATGGATGAATCTTTTAGGTATAAACACTTAATGAAAACTAAGAAAGTCTTGCATGAAATGATCTAGATTCGTTTAGGCTATGAAGTCAAAAAACTAAGTGTGTGATGGATCTTGAGTTGTCATTATATCAAGCATGGTTTCTTCTTTATTTCTTACCGAATTAGCTACTTCCTAATGGTTAAATTGTTGATAAAATATGAATGATGATCAAAGCCTCAGAGAGTTCATAGAATTTGTAAATTCTCCTATACTCTTATAAATCGACAATCCTAAATGCCTATGTTGTAACCTTAATCTGGAGGGTATGTAATAATGATATCAATATGGTAAATGTAGGTTTATCTACTGACTTATATTTATATTATATACGAAATATGATTTAAAATAAACGCAAGTGAAGTTAGCTAATGATCTAAGTTATTCTACTTTCCTAGTGTGTTGATATGTTGTATTGTGTTATAGTATAATGTTTAGCGACTTTTACATGGTTTCTTATATGTTTAAAGTACAATTAGATACTTCCATATATGTGAATTATTTATGAATAAGTAGTGCTGATCAATAATGATCAAAGGGTGAGAAATTGGTAAGAATACTTAGTCCTTCAACTCTTCTACTTCTCTATTTCTTTATAGTATTGTTGATGAAGCCTTGTATGGAATTGTGTGGTATGGTCCACTTATGGTGGGGTTATTTATATTATTGTCATTATATATGTGTTGATCACGGCCTTGACGGCAAATTGATGAATATATGATTTAGATATTTGGATGATCACTTTATGATGTAATTGTGCCTATCTTCCTATCTAGTTGTGATGTAGGTTGTGTGACTATTGTATGAGCATGTGTATATTTATGTTAGAGTATTTTATAGGTGCTACCATTGATGTGTTCAAATGGTTAGTATCCCCTACCCATGTACCCCTTACATGAAAGAGTAAATAGCTAAAGTTGGGAGCCTTGGTTATAATGTTTATATTATCTTGCCTCCTATTCTATTATGTGTTGTGTGGTATGTTCTTTGAAGTACAATATGGTCTAAGAGGGTGACTGCCTCAAGGAGTAATTGATAGCAATTATGTGATCATGTTTACCAATGTACACAGACTCTCACTTACTTGCATGTTACAAGTAGTATAGGTCATTGTGTCTAAATGAAAGGTAGTTCTCATATTCACTAGTATCTACTACTGTGCATGTTAAGTATAAGTATGTGAAGTATGTTATGCATTCCTTACGAAGATGACTTGATAGGTGAACTAGTATGGGCAAGGGTATGGGAATTTTCCTATACATTGCACATGTGTACGTTGATAGCATAATTCTAGTTTGGTTTCTATATGCATGAATGTGTATGTATGAACATGTGTGACTTAATGTGTTATGTGAAAGATTTTCTCACATATATGTATACACACACACATAGATAATGATCTAGTCAAGAGTGGGTCCTTGAATGGTGTATTCCTGTGTACCCTAAACTAGATGATGTTTTATATATGCTATGTTCAAGTGAATGGATTCTTTATGTGATTTACGTTTATGAACTTCCATCTACCGATGAGTTCAAAAAATGAGGGATGAGTCTACTAAATCTATGATTAATAAAGTAAAAATATAATAATGGTTTTTCAATGAAGGGATCTTAGCTTAGCACCGAGTGAACTTATGTATGAGTGTGTGTCCCTTCCTATGGTAGGAAGTATGTCACCATAAATCTCATGAACTGGATAACCACAATTCCACAATGGGCATAAATAGGGTTTCCATAAGTGAATAACTACAATGCCTAATCTTTGAATAAAGAGGATTTTCATATGTACCTCCAACTTCCATAGCTATGAATCACACCATAGGATACTACATAGTGGATCCACCTAGAAAGCTATGTGACATTTGGTTCTACTTTGGCCGGTACACCACCTCCTTTCGGTGTGTGGTTCTATGACACCGGATTCCATGTTTAACATCACATTGTCTATGTCTGTTAACGATATATTTTACCTAAAGTAAAATGGACAATAGAAGTAAATGACTATGACCCTATATATAATGACTTAAAGGAGGTTACTTAGGATAAGTGGAAGTGATGAACCCATATAGACATTGCACAAGTAGCTCCTTAGTAAGTTCTAGGAAGGTGCTCTAATGCATGTCACTATGTGTGTGTTCCCTATGCATGACATTGTAGTATTTGTCTACTTGCTATGAAGATGTGCATGATATGAGTCTTTTTGCATGATGTTGATCTTGTTGACTATATGATGAATGTCTTGACTTAACTATGTCTATGTGGTATTATACTTCTATAATGGTATGTGTTGTCTTGCGTAGATGATATGTATGATTTTACTTGTGGTCCTAAGGTGATACATTGCACCTAGTATCCCTAAGGGATTAATTGGGAGACTAATGAATTAAAGGAAGAGTTCATTGTAAAGAGGAATGAGCTCACTATAAAGCGACCTCAAGTTGGACTTAATTTCTATATGTGCCTCTCTATGATCTTTGGTCGTTGATTGTGTTTCTATCAAGTATGAAAATTATATATAATCTATTGATAAAGGTATTATGATGATTTACTCAAAATGGCATGAAGTATGATTTCAATGAAAATGTCCCTTTTAAATGCATGTTTTTGCATGGTTGCCATACTTAGTACATTCTTGTGATAAACCTATTCTTCCCAACTTTTTACAGAATGTTTAGTTAATAGATGCTTAAGGGATGTCTTCAATGATGAAAAACATGATAGGTGATTCCCAAGCTCAAGGAAAGGAATCCTTAAGTCCAAGGATGTCCTAATGTGTACTTATTGTAAAGTCTGTTAAATATTGTATAGTTTGTATTATGTCTTAAGGGTCGTGTACCTAATGTACTCCAAATTTATTGAGTCTAAGATGGCAAAGAGACTTAAAGTCTATATATGTATTATGACATATATTTTATATGCATATGAAGTAAAGTTTCTAGCATTTGAGGATCTATGAAAAGTTTTAAATTTTCTGCTAAATATACTATGTGGATGCGATGAATGATAACTATGGGCTTGTATAATACCTTCGAGAGATCAAGAACGCAATGTTACCTCTAGGGGGTGATCCCCAGTCGTGACAGAACCATTCTATCACGGTTAACATGTGCAATGTATAGGCAAAGTCCCATACCCTTACCTATACTAGTTCACCTATCACGTTATCCTAGTTAAGATACATTTTTCATACTTCATGGACCTATACTTTACATGCATAGTAGTAGACTTTATTGCATATGAGAACCATCTTTTCATTAGACACCATGAATGTATACTACTTATTGACATGTATGAGGTGTTAGTGTGTGTATTTATCAACATTATCCAAAAATAGCTATCCACAAAACATTGAGGCATCCACCCTCGTAAGACCACAATACACACTCATGCATAGACCACACAAGACATTATAGCATACGAGACAAGACATCTTCAACATTGCATCCAATACTGTTAACCTTGGCAAAGATGCCACATTCATATTGGGGTACATAGATAGGGGGTCATTCACCATTAACATTTAATTGATGGAAGCACATAGACCATATGTGACCCTAACAACTTTCTTCAAATATAGAACACATCATCAATGCCTAGTACATGATACTAGACTGAGACTAGGCATATACTTCACATTGTGTGATCATCATAACAAAACTTCATAGTTCATAACTTTCCTGCAAGTCCATAATAAACACATATAGATATTTACAAGAAAGTAAACAATTCCACCATTAGTTGACCATACCACACAATGCCATACAAAGCCAATTCAACTATCAATTCTATAGAAAAGTAGAGGAAGTAGGCAATCGTTCCAATTATCAAGACCTTGATCTTGATTAAATTACCAATAATTAACCATCAATTCACATTAAAACAATAGCTATAAGAAATTCAACAATATAGAATCATAATTCAATCAACATAGAATAAAGATCATCATGCCCATATTATAGGCTAATTGAGGATTGAGAAGGATCATGGGTTCATCATGAATTTTGACTGAAAATCACATTGAAAACAGTATATAATAATAAGTTATTCATAATCATGCTTTTGAAATCAATTTGAGAAATAACCAATGGCTAGATTGAAAGATGGACAATTTGATCATGAAAACTCTTCGAAAACATTGGAAGGAACTCCTTAGAAGAACGAATAAATAAGGATGAAGGACCACCATACCTCTTTACATGAAGAATAAACGAAATATTTGTGAATAATCCATAGAAATCACACCCCTGAGATGTACTTGAGCTTCAACTCCAATGGAGTTTTCTAGAGAGAGTTAGTTTTTAGAGGGAAGGCCTAGAATGAAAAATGACTTAGAATAATGGTTTTGATATTTTTATCTAACTTAATATACCATAAAATAGATAAAATAACTGATAAGGGCCTATAGATGTGAGGTGAATTTCCCATTCACCCCTTAAGTGGATAGCATGCTACAGCAGAATCTCAGGTTCCACCTACGTGTAGACTTATTGATTGTCGTTTGAACGACGGTTCCATACTATTCTTTCGTAGTTTATGATTGAGACTACATTATGGGGGCTTAAGCTCCAAAAATTAACTGTAGAGCAACGACCCTCATTGAAAGGGAGTAGGCTGAGTAATGATTCGTCGATTCCTTAGGCGTAGATTGATACTGCCAAGGCTGTGTCTAGGTAAACTTAGATTCCTTCTCAAGGACCCATTTCTTGCATTATACCACTAGGAATTACAAGTTCCGCTTTAACTTATTTGAAATTTGGACACTTGTATCAAAAATATGCTATGTACCTTTTCAATCCATCCCACCAATATACCTCTCAAAGAGGACGATATATTTTTGTTGCACCCGAATGAATAGAATATAGGGAACCATGTGCTTCTTCTAAAATATTCCCCGTCAAATTATCAATATCCAGTACGCACAATCTACCTAGGTTCCTAAACACACTATCCCTCGTGGGAGAATGACTCATTGAACTTGCTAAGTTCCGATTTCTTCCACTCCATCAATAGCGGATCAAGATGGTTCTTGGACTTCCCCTCAACCACTAAAGAAGACTCAAAGTTATTATGAACCGTAAAACCATCATTTAGGAATCTTCCAACCGAACACCCAATCTAGTAAACCTATGAACTTCTTTTACTAGGTCTTTCCTCCCTTCCCCTATATAAGACACACTTACCATTGTGATACGACTTAGCTTATCCGCAACCACCTTTGCCTTGCCGGGGTGGTCGAGAACACTCATGTCGTAATCATTCAGTAATTACAAACCTCTTCTTTTTCGTAGATTTAACCCTTTTGAGTAAACACATATTGAAGACTTTTATGGTCGTTATACACATCAACATGAAAACCATACAAGTAATGGCTCCGTATTTTCAACCGCTAATTCAAGATCATGAGTTGGATAATTATTCTCATGCACCTTGAGATTTCTAGGGGCATAGGCTACGACTTTTCAATGTTGCATAAGGACACAACCCAAACCCAGTTAGGAAGCATTACAATATACCACAAAAAACTTGGTACCCTCCGGTAAAGTCAATGATACGCTCAAATTACACTTACCTAAAGAAGTATAAGAGTTCATATCATGTAAAGAAGCCAATTATTAGGTTGGGGTTGATCCCACGAGGAAAATGATTTATAGTTAACTTCAATGTATGATTACTTCTATTTAGTCAAGTCCTTTCCGGAAACTAGTAATTAAAGGGGAGGTTTTGATAAACAAAAGTATTGCAGTACAAAGAATGAATTATTGGTGTTTTATCAAGTTGTGAGAGAAACTAGGGTGTAAGTTTTCCCCATAGATTTATAACGCCATGATCCTAGCTATAAAAATTCTTCCCTAGTGTTTTGCATGCAAAGTTATAAGTTATGTATATCTAAATCATTGGTTCTGCATTTAGAGAATCTCACCTCGTACCTTGGCCCGACTATGGGTGTCTTGTTTACTAACCCTTACTTTTACTTCATACTATTCATTATATTCGAGGTATGACTTAGTTATTACTTCGCACCAATCGAAACTATCCTATTAGATAGTATCCACTAAATTTATGTCTATAATTATTTTCCTATTAACTACCCTCTTGGTCCGGCAAGTAGCAAACATGAGAGTTCTAACGCGTGCACTCATTAAAAAGACTTTTTAATGAACGAATTATCGATGCATACAATAACCTATTTGAGAATTGTAATTTAGGTAGGTTTATTTTGTTAATAACCCATGGTTACCACAACCCTAGTTGTGAATTTAGTTATCTGTGCTTAGAAGAACACAACTCATACTTGATAAATAATAAATCATGAGCTTACTTTGACAAATTCGAAGAAAATCCAGAAATTCAGAATTGAATTCACACAATTATTTTAAACACCAAATTGGAAAAATTGAATTAATGCCCAAGTTGCAAAGAGAAATCTCTAAGAACAAAAGTATGAAATTAGTAAAAGAATCCAACATCGAAAATGAGGTTTTTCACCCTATTTATAAGAAAATAGAGTCGTAAATTTGAAGGAGTTCAAACAAAGAAAGTTTTCCAAAATGCGGTGTCAATGTACGACCCCCACAGACAGTCCGTCGATCAAAAGACAGATTGTCGATTGCCTCCTTCGGTCCATACTCAGAATCTTTTCTCAAAATTCACTTTGCATCTACTATGATCCAATCGAAAGACAAACAACATGGTCTGCTAATTAAACTATGGTCCGTCGATGCTTCTCGTTGTTCCATACTTAGATTTTCTTCAACATGTGGCATTGGGACATTCTCTGATCAAATCGACGTTTTTCCTGGAAGTTCCGTGATCAACCGATGGACCGTCGATCGTTCCATATTCCCACATTTAGTCAGAACTCCTCGAGTTACTTCCAGATGCCTTAACCTCTAATCGAATGTCACCACGTAAGGTCCTTCGAGGGGAATGACGGGCCGTCGATGTCCTTCGTGGGTCACTTCTTCACTGATTCTTCACAGCCTTCTACATTTTATTTTTGGAAAACTTTCCTGTAAAACAAAGACAAAAACACATTATAATTACTAGAAAAAGGCTCTAGACACACACAAATCTTAAATAAAAAGCATTAAAAATACCGTGAAACCTAGGTACATAAACACCCCCAACTTAAATTCATTGTTTGTCCTCAAAAGACGCACTATGACTCAACACAACACTTTGTAAACAAGTATCCTCTTTTAATCATCCGCAATCACATGCCTATAATTCCAAACTTTTTCCGTTTGTTTACTGCATGTATCTTCTGTTAGGCTTGATAGACTAATTCATGTAGATCAGACCATGACGCAGACTCACCATTCACTGAAACCTCTACTCTTTTGTCTCTCATCAAGGTACGAACTTTCCGATGTTGCAACTAGTGCCTTCACTTCAAAAGATAAGGATCTTTTTTCAACACTCACGCTAAAAAAAAATTCACACCTACTTGGTACTTGTCGCCATAGGCTTGCCCTTATTTTCACTGCTTAAGTTCACCATATTTGACTATTAGGATCACCATAGGACTTTCTTTGCTTGTAACGTAGGCTAAGGGTCAAGTATGGTTCTTACAGGTACATTTTAGTTACTTGTTTGCCTCCTTGACATTATGGGTAAGCGTCCTACCTCTTTCATTATCTATTATGCCCTACATTTCTTGTCTTCTTTACCTTATTTTCTCCTTTCTTTCTCTTTTTTGGCAGTGACTCTTACTTCTTTCTGTTCAACACTCTTTTTCTCTTTTTTTTATATTCAATTGAACATTTTTGACTGAGTCACTTCTCATGTTCACTGTCCCTTTTCTTTTCCACATTACTCTTTTTCATACCCAGTTTTTGGGTCATCACTCATAATAGCCACCCTAAACTTATGGCTTTTCCATGAGTCGAGGTATACATTACCCAAAGTTGGTTCAGGGCCAAGACAAGCTCAGTTTCTGTATTAGCCACCCTCAATTTATGCTTTTGGCCTAAGTTGAGGTTCACATGTCCAAGGAGGTACCAAGGCAAAAACATTATATCCAGGGAAGTTGAGTTGGTGACCAAAAAAAAGTTCTATTATAGGCTAAAACTGTTTGGATCAAAAAGGGATAACAATTTCATTCGGCTCACTTCACTTTAGACTAAATGTTTTCCAATTTGAACAAGGGACTATGATCCTTTCCTAATTTTCTAACACAGATTCCTTTTACAGTACCAACCGGGCAAGTTCTATCTAGGTATTGATAGGGGAACAATCAAATCTCCTCACAGTCTCTTGACACCTCATGAAACTATCAGATGATCGGTCACCTACTTTGATTGTTAGAGTGAGGATCATGCAGTGGGTACATCTTTATCTTATGATTAGAGCAAACATTTAACATTCATTATATCTATTTATGCAAGAACTTTCTTAGAACGGAATATCATTCATGTTTATCAATGATACTTCATTTTTCACTTTCATAGTTTGTACAAGTGATAACACATGCCGGCTCAACAGTAAAGTAATCACTCTCTTGGGGCAAAAGAACACAGGCAACAGAACAACAAAGAGAGGATCGTGAGTTGGGCTACTCAGACTTCACCCTAGAATTTACTATCCATTTACCCCACCCCAACAAAAAACATGCAATTGTCCCCAATGCTTAATAAATATAAAGATAGGGTGGTAGGTGAATCAAACTTGAGGTGCATAGCATCGAAGATCACAAAAAAAGCGGGTCCGATTTAACGGATTCCACACCTAAGTAGGGACACCGTCATTAGTGCCCCTAATAGTATCTTCACCATCAATGGTTCTCCTCTAATAACCTCAACTCTGGATCTAGACGCCCTAACATCCAACTCTCGAACCTTCATGTGGCGGGTCTCCTCATCAATCAACGAGGCTCTCCTCGCCGCCATCTGTCCACTCTTCTTTATTTGCACGAGCCTCATCTCTCTAAGATGTAGGGCTGAACGGTGTCACTTGGCATGCTCACGAGGGTCAGCCGGTAGTGCAGTGGGAGATGTGAATAGTTCAGCAAGCACTGTGTCGTCCACAAGCTCAACCGATGCAGTCTCGGGCTCGGATCCTCTCATCTCCAGTATGGTATCAAAATCTACCAGTAGGCTCGCCACAGCCTCATGAAGAATAGTCCAATCAACAATGTAGGCTGGGCGTGCTAGAACGCGTAGCTCGACGCATCGAGGAAGTGGACCACCTGAATCTTCAGCTCTGTCTGCTGAGCCACCTTATTCTAAATCCGTTCCTCAGCCTCCGCAATTTCTTTTTGTATCCAAGGTTAGATATGATGCAACAATGTTGTCATCTGGGCGTCTAGCTTCTGGACCCTAGGAATCAGGACCATTGCTGTTGATGGTGGTGTAGACTAGGAAGAACAAGGTGCCCTACTAGTTCTAGAGGCAGAATCGGCTGGGGTGGTATCGGTAGGCTCTGAAGTAGATGGATCACCTCCTTCGGCTTTCTCTACTATATCCGCCAAGTTCTCACTCAGTGGCTGCAAATTAACTCTGGGCCCTCGTCATGGTGCTGCCATATTGGCCTAATCCATGATTATATCGATATCTACTATCCCGATAGGAGTACGGAAAACATCTTTGTGATAAATGGGCACTCCAGCATCCCTACACAGCTAAAAAATCATACAGGCAAACGGGTAAGTGGTAGAGGACATAAAATCCCTCTCATTGATAACAGAGATCAACAAGCTCGCGAAAATCGATCTCCAACCCGGCTACCACACCTTCTACCAAGATCACTATCCCAAGTAACTATATTATATGCAATCGTGGGGGATATGTGGTGGCAGACTAACAACTAGAAGAACTTGGCTGCAAAAGTGAGGTTGGCCTTCTTGATAAAGCCTCAAGGTCCAACACCCATTCTTCTCCCTCACTTTCAATTGGGAGCTTTTGTGCAATCCACTTCTTGGTGGACTCTCTCTGATCTCTACTCCGCTGAAACTAGCAACTCTTGACCACGTCCCACAAGTAGTAAAACTCTGGGATGAGGGGAACCCTCGAGGCATAAGTGGACCCAACTTATAGGAAGCGGCGGATGGAAATAGAAGAATTGTCCACCCGGCAACCTCAAACTCGAACATCTGTGAGTTGTCCATGTTTGGCTGGGTTTGACCGCCTATCCAAAGAACCTCGGAGAGTCTCTACGTATGAGGCATTGAACTCTCACTCAATCTCCACACTGTAGGACCCCACACTCCACGCCATCCACTCGAGCCGGTGGCGGGTAAACAATTCATGCAACGCTGGCACTATGTGTAGGTTCCCTATAATAACTCGCCGCTCGACTGTCACCATTCGAGTCATAACCCCCTTATCATTCAAAAACATTGTATCCCTGTAGAGATGGTACTAGACATCTAAGCAACACTTGTTGGAATCATCACCAAACCCTGCTAGAACCTCATGCTAGGGTGCCGGAGATGACACCGAACTTTGGGCCTCATCAGACGAGGCATTGCGGGAAGTCACATCTGGGAGACTGGCTCCCTCATATCCTAAACCGGAGTAACTAGCCTCATTCGACACTATAGAGTGGGATGACTCAGAACCTGAACCCTCGTTGAAGCATATGCTCCCTCAGAACTCGAGGCAAACCGAGACAGTGTGCCAATTAGTGTGCGCTCCTCATCTCACTAGGAGGCACTGACTACGTCGAGCACCACCTTCATGGAGGTTCACCGAGTAGTTCTAGCAGCTAGTGTAGGGGTCAGGGTTCCAGCGGAACGTATTCCAGATCTTGTTCATCATTTGACATGCCTATCAACTGCCAAGGAACGAGCCATAGACTTGGACCTTCACCTGCAATGAACGAGGTCTCATTTCAGGGCCATAAGTACCTGAAAAGAAAATTGTTAGTCTCAATGTAATCAAACTACACAAGCAAAATGATCAAGATAAAATATGGAAACAGAAGACACCAGTCTTTGCCGAATTAGAGATTTGGGAGACGGGCACTATTGACGGGCCGTTGATGAATTGACGGACCATCGATAGTGTCCATCGGTGGACACTTTGCATATTTTAGAAGTCAACATTTCACAGACCTCTAAGTTAGAAAAGACGGATATGCAGAACGGACCGTCGATCAATCGACGAACCGTAGTCCACTTTCGTCATCTTACACTTAGAATAATTCAAAAAATATCATGAATTAGAGATTAAGTTAGAAATGAAAGACGTGCAGAATGGCCCATCGATCAATCGACGGTCCAAGTCCACTTCCATCGTTCCAAAGTTCAGCAGATTTAAAAGTTAGTCATCGACGGATCCCATCGGCGGTCTGTCGATCAACCAACGGTCCGTAGACGGGGTCTCATTCTATTGTTATGACACAGGTTTTTAGGACTTGGTTTTAACCCCACAAATGGACAATTTCAAGCACATCACAATATCACCCAACACGTAATAACAAATATAAGACTAAGAAACATAGAACACAATTTTGACAATTTTACTATGCAATTTTGTCCCAAACTCAAGACCCACATACAATTTATTTGTTTCCAAAAGCAAACTAAAGAGAAATCATTAATCCAAGGGAAATGAAATACTTGTAAACTGTAGTGGGGTGAATAGTGGGTGATCTTGCAACAACTAACCTACGTGCCGCCTACAAATATTGACCGGAGAAACGATAGAGTTTTGAGTAGAAAAAACTGGGGAGGTTAGGGTTTTGGGATGGTGGGAGTTTGGGAGGTGTGGTGATTTTGAGGAAAATGGAAAGGTGTGATTATGGGAGTTGATGGAGAAAGATGGGAATAAGGAGAGGGAAATGGTTCAGATGCAATATGAAAAGGTGTGGGAGGGTAACTGAATAGATGTAGGTTAATATATCCAGTCGGGTCGGGTCACTAGTCTTGGTGAACTGACATCATCCCATCGCGGTCCATAAGGAAATCGACGGACCGTCGATTGTGCACAGACATAAACAAAACTTTGTACATACTTGGGATCTATGGATACCATCGACTGTCCGTCGATTGATCCGTAATATGTGCACCAGACCAATTTTTGCAGAATTCTTGTGGTTTGGTCCCTACACATTGAGCAACAATTAAGCCATTCTTTTTGTGATTTTCTGTACACTTTTAAGATGCGGACCCTAAACTACTCTCTAGACAACACACTTAAAAAAATTAACACATGAAATTGAGTAAAACAAAACGAAACAAAAGAATGAAAATATTCCTACAAAGAAAAGAAAAACCTATTGTTGGCTAGAGGATACACATCGGGAAGCGCTTGATTTATGGTCGCGGGACGATGCAAGATCCTTGATTACTCAAACTTCATCTAAGAGATATACTTCAACCACTTCATGGACACTCTCTACATGCCCTAGATATGTCTTGGTTATTTGCCCATTTACCGTGAACCTTGCACTATCTTTGTTCTCCAACTTGACCGCTACATGTGGGAACACTTTAGTGATTAAGAATGGCCTAGTCCATTTGGACTTGAGTTATCCCGGAAACAAGCGCATCCTAAAGTTAAATAGAAGCACCAAGTCCCCAACCGCAGATTCGCGCTTCTCAATATTTTGGTCATGGTAATTCTCCATCTTCTCTTTGTAGATGGCTGAACTTTCATATACTCTTAGGCGAAACTCATCAACCTTATTAAACCTGTTAAGTCTCTGTTCCACTGCTTCATTCCAAACAATCTTCAGTTTCTTTATCGCCCACATGGCCTTGTGCTCTAACTCAACTGGCAGGTGACAAGCCTTCCCATAGACAAGTTGGTATGGAGACATACCTATGGGGGTCTTGTATTCAGTTCGGTAAGCCCAAAGAGCATCATCAAGCCTCCTTGACCAATCCGTTCTATTAGCATTCACGGTTTTTGACAGGATCTGCTTGATTTCTTTGTTGGACACCCAACTTGCCCACTAGTTTGGGTATGGTACGGACTGGCTACATTGTGGCGAACCCCATATTTCTCCAATAGCCCTTTGAACAACTTTTTGCAAAAGTGGGATCCCCATCAGTAATAATTTCCATAGGTGTGCAAAATCTGGAAAATATAATTCACCACAACAAGAATATATTTCATCCCATGAGAACTCACAAACATGTCCCATAAAATCAATGCCCCATACAATAAACAACTCAATCACTAGAATGGGATATAAAGGGAGCTCTTGCCTTTTAGAAGTTCCTCCATCTCTTTGGCACCTATCATATGGTTGGCGAAGTTCGTGGATAGTATGCCAATAGTACACACACTGCAAAATCTTATGGGAAGTCGGGATACCACTATGATGCCCACCCACAGGTGAGGAATGGCATGCCTCCAAAACACTTAGCATCTCAACCTCCGGCTCACAAAGGCGAATAAGCCCATTAACCCAAATCTGTTATGAGTAAGGCTCATCCAAAAAGAACTTCTTTCACATCATGCATGAGTTTTTCCTCTGATGGAAGGACAAGTCCGATGGGACTATATCACTAGCCAGATAATTTGCAAAATCGATAGATCATGGGATAAAGTCATGAGAAGCGTCCAAAACAAGCTCATCAGGGAAGGTATCATCAATTTCATACTTTTCACCCAACTCTCGCATAGGTTCATCCTCTAATCTAGACAAGTGATCGGCAACTTGATTTGTAGTCCCTTTTCTATCTTTAACCTCAAAATCGAACTCTTGCAATAGAAGCACCTATCTAATAAACCTTGGTTTCTCATCCTTCTTCGCCACCAAATATCTCAAAGCAGAGTGGTCAGTATGCACTATAACTCTCGTACCAAGCATATAGGAGATAAATTTTTCCAAAGCAAATACCACCGCAATGAGCTCTTATTCAATAACAGTGTAGTTCTTTTGTTCTTTATTTAGGGCCTTACTATAATAATGGATGGGCTGAAGTATTTTATCTCTGCTTTTATCCCAATACCACACCAAGATCAACCCCGCTAGCATAACACATAACCTCAAATGGATTACTCCAATGCGGGGAAATAATTATTGGCGCAGACACCAACTTCTCCTTTAACTCTCCAAATGCCTTCAGACATGTTTCATCAAAATAGAATTTGCATTCCTTCTCAAGTAACTTGCACAGAGGATGTGAAATTTTTCTAGAAATCCTTAATAAACCTCCAGTAGAAGCCCGCACGCCTAAGAAAACTTATCACACCATTGATAGAGATGGATGGAGGAAGTCTCTCTATAAACTCAACTTTTGCTCGATCAAACTCTATCCCCTTATCTGAGATGCAATGGCACAATACAGTACCCTCTTACACCCATGAAGTGACATTTTCCCAATTTAGTACAAGGTTGCAATCATCACATCTTTTGAGAACCTCGACCAAGTGACTCAAACATCAATCAAAAAAGTCGCCAACAACTTAAAAGTAATCCATAAACACCTTAATAGTGTCCTCCACAATATTGGAGAATATCGACATCATACATCTTTGAAAAGTAGCCGGTGCATTACACAACCCAAAAGGCATCCTCTTGAGCAAATGTCCTATCAGGGCAAGTAAAGGTGGTTTTGTCTTGGTTCTCTGGGTCAATAGTGATTTAAATGTAACCCGAATAACCATCAAGAAGACAGTACCATCCTTTTCCTGCGAGTCTATCTAACATCTGATCCATGAAGGGTATAGGGAAATGTTCCTTCTCAATCCATACATTCAACCTCCGGTGATCCATACAAACTCCCTATCCGATTACTGGCTTCATTGGAACAATCTCATTCTTCTTATTAGGAACAACTTTCATTCCCCTCTATTTGGGCAGACATTGAACAGGGCATACCCAAATTCTATATGTGATATGATATATGACTCCGGTGTCCAACCACATAATAATCTTCTTATGAACTACCTCTTTCATAGGTGGATTTAAGCGTCTTTGGTGCTCAATACATGGCTTTTGATAGGACATGAGTTGGATATTTTTTTAACAAATACGAGGTGGATTCCCAATAATGTCTGCATTGGTCAAACCAATGGCTCGTTTGAACCTCTTTACACATCTACCAGAAACTCTACTTCTTCCACATTTAAATCTGATGCAATGGTTACCAGCAAAGTGTTATCTTTTCCCAAGAATACATACCTCAAATGAGGTGGTAGAGCCTTAAGCTCTAATTTTGAGTCCTCTTCAATAGATGGTGTCACGGGTGGAGACTCGCGATGCTTCATATCTATCTCCAATTTCTTTGGTTTGAACAAAAATTCACCTCAATCAAGTGCCGCAACTAACGAACCATAATCTTTAATACCATCACTCTCAAAATTCATGATCATTGCCGCTAGTGCCTCAAAACCAGGGCGCTCTTCGATTAGTACCTCAGACGTACTTTCAACCCTATAACATATAGTAGATACTGTTTGGAGATCACCACTCATCTACATGGACCTACAAATGTTGAAAGTTGCTTCTTCATTGTTTAACCTAAACTTCACCTGCCCTTTTTCCATATCAACCAAGGCACAGCCAGTAGCAAGGAACGGCCTCCCAAGAATAATAGGCACCTCAAAATCCACCTCACTGTCATGAATCACAAAATTGGCCAGAAATATAAACGACTCCACCTTCACTAACACATCATGGAGTATCCTAATAGGCCTCTTCAATATTCGATCGGCCATCAATAACCGCATCGCAGTGGTCTTTGAGTCACCCAAACCCAATTTCTTATAAATTGATAGAGGCATGAGATTTATGCTTGCACCGAGAACACATAATGTTTTAGCAAAGTTTAACAAACTAAGGGTACATGGAATAGTAAAAGCGCCTGGACCTTCTTTCTTTTGCACAACAAACCTTGTAGCAATAGCACTACAATGATGCATTCGGTAATCACCCTCAAAACATACAAATCTCTTTTTTGTAGCCATATCTTTCATAAACTTGGCATAACCGGGCATTTATTCAAGATCTTCTATCAAAGGGGAATTGTTGGAAACCTATTTCTACATACTGATAAAACACTGGTATTTACCATCCTCAGTTTTCTTTACCAATCTTTGCGGGAACGGTGGTGGTGGTCTAGAAACGGTGATCACCTTTCGGAGTATCTCTTCTTCTTTCACCACTTTTTCTACCAACTCAACAATAGCTTCCACTACATCATCATCTTTTTTCACCTCATCTTCTACTATAGACGGTATAGGTAGATAAATGGTTTGCTTACCGCCCTCGAGTAATGACTGCCATGCAATGTCCATCATTTTTCGGATTTAAATGGTACTGCTAGAAAGAGTACCCGGTTGACGTGGGTTCACAGTAGTAGACAATGGGACATTTACAACTCAAGATGATTGATTATGACTGCATGTGCATCCACCTTTTGCCCTATATCAGCCAAATCACCTCTTCAACTCCATGGCGTGCTAATCACTAGCATCAAACCTCATCATCATCTTTTGTAACATATATTCAACTCGCACCATACTACCTCCACCATCCCAAGGAGAAACTTCCCAATTTTGAGGCAGAACATAGGGCCCACTTCGATTGTTTTTTTTTGCCATAGTTACCTCGGTTGAAGTTGATGTCGCGGTTGCAGTTTTCATCTTGAACATAATGTCCCTCTCTTTTGTAATTCCAATAGATTTGACCTTGATTTCCTTCGTTGGAACCAATTCTCCTTATTGGAGCCTTGGGCGTTCGGTCGTAACCCCCCCCGTCAACTCATTCACTATATAAGAATCCCCTTAGTAGTAGTAGTCAACCGCTGGCGGTGGCGGTTTAGTCAAATAATTCATCGCATTTACTTTCTCTACACCCCCAGTGACATGTTTGAATACCGACCCGAGATCCTTTATCATTTGCGCCATCTCTCCAAGAATCTCATCTGCGACCAGGTTGTGTGTAGCTTGCACTTCAAAGGTGTTTCTCCTAGTGGCCTACTTCCTAGTGCTCCAATACTTATTGTTTCGAGAGATTTTCTCCAACTTCTATACGATCTCTGCATATGTGCACTCACCATAAGAACCCCTCGTAATAGTATCAAGCACTGGCTTATTATTATCACATTTCGTTTGATAGAAGTACTCTTTCAACTAATCATCATCAATCCGGTGGTTTAGGACACTTATCATGAAAAAGGTGAATTTATCCCAAGAGATACTCACCAACTCCCCAGGAAATGACACAATGTTGTTCACTCTATCTTTGTGGTTGAGATTTTTAGACACCAAATAGTACCGTGCTAGGAACACATCGATCAACTGGTCCCAAGTATAGATCGAATTATAGAGAAACTCAGTGAACCATAATACGACCTCTCCCGTTAGTGAGAGAGGAAACACTCTTTACCCGATGACGTCCATGTCCAAGGTTGGCCTCCCTACACAACTCTTACACACCGACTTCAGATTGGCGATGTGATCATGTGGATCGTCAGATGGTAGCTCCGAAAACAAACCTCTGGCAGTGAGCATCTGCATCAAGCTACTAGTTACCACGAATGTATGACCATGTGGTAGAGGAGGTAGGACTAGAGGCACATCAGAGTCAGTGATGTTAATTTTTCCCTATAGAATTCTTGAGGGCGTGGGACGGGAGGTTGCCTTTTTAAAGCACCATAACCAGGGTTCTCCACAATCACTTGGTTATGAGCATCAACCGGCGGAGGAAGCTGATGGTTGATTCCATGACCTAGATTTGTTGGATTCTATTGATCATTCATTTTGCGGAGTGTTGGGTTAAGTTTAGGATTGAATGGTACGATTGGTTCTCCTTGGCTCTGTGTACTTGGCATACACTAGAGCTAGATCGGAGATAAACAAAAACAAAAGAAAAACTAAAATTAGGAAATTGTTGACTAAAATTAAATAATTGTTATAAAAGTTAATCTAAAAGCCACTCTCCTTGACAATGACGCCAAAATTTGATACGCTCAAATTACACTTCCTTAAAGAATTATAAGCGGTCGTATCAAGTAAAGAACTCAACTATTAGGTTGGGTCGATCCCACGAGGAAAATGATTTAGACATAACTTCAATGTACAATTACTTCTATTTATTCAAGTCTTTTCCAAAAACTAGTAATTAAGGGGGGGTGGGGGGGGTGAAACAAAAGTATTGTAATATTGCTAAATCAAACAAGTAGCAAGAGTGAATTATTGGTGTTTTATAAAGTTGTGAGAGAAAGTAGGGTATAAGTGTTCCCAATTCATTCATAACGCCATAATACTATCTATATCAATTCTTCCCTAGCATTCTGCATGGAAAGTGATAACTTATATATCTCTAAATCCTTGGTCTGGCATCTAGAGAATTTCACCTCGAACCTTGGTCCGGCTACGTGTGTCTAAGTTACTAACCCTTACCTGTACTTCATATTAAGCATTATATTCGATGTATGGATTAATTATAACTTCACAACAATCGAAAAAAATCCTATTAGATAGTATCCACTAAATCTATGTCGATAATTATTTTCCTATTAACTACCCTTTTGGTACGGCAAGAAGCAATAAGGCAAGTTCTAATGCTTGCACTACTTAAAAAGACTTCTAAAGGAGAGAATTATTGATGCATGCAATAACCTATTTGAGAATTGTTATTTAGATAGATTAATTTTATTAATTACCCATGCTTCCCACAACCCTAGTTGTGGATTTAGTTACCCATGCTTAGAAGAACACAATTCATTATTGATAAATAATAAATCATTAACTTACTTTGAAAAATTCGAATAAAATCCATAAATTCAACTTGAAATCACACAATCACTACAACATTTTATGTCTACAACCACACTTGACTTTAAGCCACACTTTTACAAGGTCGGCTGAAAGCCCCATAACCATATTTTGTATGCAACACTTAAAAAGAGTTGCCTTAGCAGCTGCGTTTTAAAGTGTTGCCAGAAGGCAAAAAGGCCACGTTTTTACAGCTACACTTAAAAGTGTTGCCTTATCAGCTAATATTTTAAGCATAGCGTTAAAGGCAAAAAGACTATGCTTTGTAGCTACGTTTAAGAGTGTTGCCTTACCAACTACACTTTTAAGCGTGGCCTTTGCTACCATATTGCCCACAATTATCAAGTGTTTCCTTTAATATCTAATATATGACAACACTTTTAATTGTAGTCTTTGCACATATTCATAAAAAATTTATATGCGACAATTTCTAATTAAAATACACAAATATTGTTTTTTAATAAATAATCTCAAGCATTAAATAAGATAATAAGTAATTCAAATTTATAGATTTTCCTTATACTTCAAAACATAATATGTATTTTGTACATATACATACTTATAAAGTAATATTATAAATGTGTACACAATAGTTTAATATATTCCACCAATGAATATATTTCACAAAATCAAATATAATGTATTCAAACTTTTACAATAGTTAAAAAACTCTTCATCATCCACTTCAAATTTGATCATCTCCATTTCCCTACACAATCAGATTGCGATGGTTACAGAATAGGCAAGAATTTCCATATTACAACATTTATTGAAGTGTTAAGAAGTCCACATTGCATTAGTTTATATAATCATTCATGATTTAAAATTTGTTATTCACTACTTGCTCTATGTTACTAATCTTGTTACTTTCAATTTTCTGTTTTGAGGTAATATTGCTCAATTTGCAAAATATACTTACTACTGAGGAACTTGGAGAACTACATATTGTATTGTTCATAGATAATAAAACTACTGAGATGTACTTTTACACTACATAAATGAAGGATGGATTCATAACCTCAATATTTCTATTTTATTGCTAAATAAATATGTAAAAATTGTGAAGTAACAACCAGCTAGTGTTCAAAAACCTTATTTATCAAAATAGTTCCAAGATATTAGAGTAGTTATCCATCTACAATTAAATTCATGAGATTATATCTCTCTCAGAAGAGTCAACCTTTATATATATATCTTGCCCACATGATATCAAGGGAAAGATAGCTTCTACCTCAAAAAACAGGCAAGAAAAAACTGAGTGAAGACTGTCCTAGTTAATCCTGATACTGGTAAATGACAGAAGCAGAGTACTTAGAAACACAATTATCAAAATTAAGCAAGACAAACCTATGGATTGCGAAGGTGACTATTTCTTATCAAAAAATTCCTCTACTTATCAACATCTAAGGTGCATTTTTATTTAATGTTATCATACCTATGAAACTATGATTCTCTGTAGGTGATAGTATCCTGTATTGTATTTGAAGTGTTAGAAATTGACTTATAAGCCAAAACATCAAGAAAAATAAGAAGCATTCTTATCAATGAAAGCAAGTCACTAACTGGGGAAATGAGTGTGAGTTCAAGGTTACAGTGTTATGATTATGGTTTAAAGACAGTTGTGATTTTCGTTCTAATGATGCCGTAGGTTTCCCTCCTCCCATGTTTAAATGTTCTTCTGCAAAGAACATAACAAATGTAAACTGGAGGGGCTGTCTTCAAGATTCTCTCTTTGAATAACAATACTATAGTGATGTTGATGGAAGCAAAGAGGAGACCATTTAAATTTGTCCTTCGAAAATGATTGTTAGCTATGACTAATCACAAACTAAATCATTATTATAGGTTTCTATTTTTGTTGTTTGTAGTTCAAAAGCTGGTTAAAATAGCAAATACCAATGATGATAAACTTCTAGTAGTTTTTTAAAAATAAAACTCACTAACAATCATGTAAAATTAGCATGAGTGAAGCAAAAAGTACTCGAGTAAGCCAACGACGCTTGCAAATTAGAAAAAAAGTTTAAAAAGATGGAGGTTCATATCAGGGTTCAGCCAACAACATGGTGAGATACGCATCCAAATCCTTGCTACACCTATTAGACCACTAGACAGAAGAACATATACACCAACAGTCCAACTAAAATACGATAACAAAAATTAGAAAAGTATAAGCCACAACCCATTAGTATGAGAGTTATAGATTGTGGTTGCTTTCTGGGAACAGAAAAACAAGAATGAAAGAGCAAGAGCATGAAGAAAACTGATAGTTTTATTGATTAGCTAAAGAGAAGCAAGTAGACGAAACACAAGATGGGAATATTAAAGGGGCATTTCAACAACTCGGAAAAATAAATTGTCTTCATGTGTATTTTCAGAAGAATCTTGTATCCGACTCTAAGTAGACTCAATTGACTCTGGCAGCACTTCCTCAAATACCTCAGTAGACACATCAGTGTGTGGAAGAGCATCACATTTAGCATCAACAAGCTTCATTTCTTTGACGTCATCATTAGTGAGGAAGAAAATAAAGCTGGGGAATACATGTAGAGACTAAAGAATCAACAAGAAGAACTAAATAGAGCAGTGACTAATCACAAACTAAGGATTCAAACTAAGACAATAAGAAAAAGACAACCAAGAGCTCTTAAACAAATAGGATTAGTTTCAAAATATTCTTGTTTTGACTTATTCACACATAAACAGAGGCAAAGACAAAAACAGAATGAGAAAGCCTACAGCAAGGTTGTAAAGGAAAACTTTAATGAGTCATGAATAATATATCATGTAGTTTAAGCTAACTGAACAACAAGAAAGAGAAAAGATCAATAAAAATACATATGAAAAGGAATTTTCACAAGGAAGTACAAATGGATTTACAATGAAGTGAATACTGACACATGAATCTATTCCAACTCAAATTCTATACTATGTGGTTTAAGGTTGTAGAATGGAAAGACATGGGGGAAAATGTTTAAAACCTACATCCCTAAAGGGAATTTCACGATGGAGCTAGAAGAGATTAACACTAAAGTGAATATATCAACCTATTCCAACTAAATTGTACACATATGTCATTTAAGTTAATAGAATAGCAAGAAATAAGAGCAAGAAAAAGTCCACATCCCTAAAGAGATTTTCATAATGAAGTTTGAAGTGATTTAAGCTGAAAAAAATACATGAACCAGCAAATATAAGGAATCAAGTCATAGATATTAAAGAGAAGACAAAGTTTAATAATCTACTAAAGACATCCACTGCCAATTAAATTACCACATCAGAACATGAACTTATTCCAACTCAAATTTTATACCTATGTCACATATGCTAACAGAAAAGCAAAAGAATTGTTAAATCTAGAAGAACCACATCCCAAACTGGATTTTCACACTGAACTTTGAAGAGATTAACATTAAAGGTAATGTTTAATACACGAACCTTTTCCTTTTCAAATTCTATATGTATGTCATTTAAGTTATATGAACATGAAAAATGGTAAAAGCAAAAACGACCTATTCAAGCTCAAATTCTAAACTCATGTAATTTAAACTAACAGAAGGACAAACCCTGATCCGAAAAAGGAATTGTCACAATAAACTTTGAAGAGATTAGAACTGAAGTGAATGTTGGATACATGAACTCATTCTATCTCAAATCCTATACCTATGAGACTAAAACTAATTGAACAACAAAGAATTTTATTAGAAAAAAAGCCCCACATCCCAAAAAGAAATTGTCATAATAGAGTTAACATTATCACACACACATAAAATGATTTCACAATAAGCTTCAAAGAGATTAACATTGATGTGAATACAACATAGATGAATCTTCTCCAGCTCAAATTCTATACTCATGTCATTTAATCTATAAGAACAATAACAAAGGTAAAAACAAACAAACTCACATCCCAAAAAGGGATTATTCACAATTAAGTTTCAACACATACTTACACGAGCTTCCAACGAACCTACACAAGCCTCTAAATTTTCATTTTCTTGTTTACTTTCTCTTTAGGGGTGAGTGAGAAATACAATTTAAACTTACGCATGTTGATTTGTGATCCCTTTATTTCCACAAACACTGATCAATTCATACGCATGTGAATGGAAAAAATAATATAATATTATCACTTTTAAATCTCATAGATGTAATATCTAACGTCAAAGTCATATAACTGTTGGGTATGTAGAAAGAATTGATGGGAAATAGAGGAAAGGAGAGGAATTTGAAAAGTTTAGAACTTGAAAGGTTGGNTATCCGTGCATTCCTGTGTTATAACTATTCCCCATCAATGTGGGGAATTGTTGGGTATGTAGCAAGAATTGATGGGAAATAGAGGAAAGGAGAGGAATTTGAAAAGTTTAGAACTTGAAAGGTTGGAAACTTGAAAAGTCCTCTAATGCTTTAGTGAAAAAGGCAATAGTCCTTCATCGGTAATGGAAATGAAAATAGGAGAGTTTAAATAAATAAACACACCTATTAATTGTTAAAAGGGTTGACACCCCTCGGGCCGTCGTCGTCGTCGCTCGCTCGCTTCGGCTTTGGGTATGGCTACGGCTACGGCTTCGGCTTCGGCTTTGGCTTTGGCTTTGGCTTTGGCAAATGATCGGTCGAGAAATAATTTTTTGGATAAATTTATTTTAATTATTTATTTATTAATTAAATGGCCAAAAATTATTTTTAATTAATTAGTTGATAACAGAAGTTAACCGAAATGTTTTCAACTTTTTCGTTAACCCGACCCGACTCGTATCCGCGCGCGTGACCCATTTTAAATTCTGTTATATTTTTAAAAAAAATTCCCGCCATGAATGTTCTGAAAGGTTGCAACTTTCAGGAAAAGTCAATACCATTTGAAAGTTTGCAACCTTTCAATAATGGTCGTGTCAATTCTTAAAGGGTAGAAACCTTTCAGAATATATTCTTCTTGCCTATAAATACCATTCAGTCTTCAGAAAATTTCCCAACGAATTTTCTGATCTTCCTTCTTCTTAAAAACACATATTTCTTCGTGTACTTTCCTGATGTGGATTGATTCGCTAACAATAGAGTTTTTGGTATCTATACTCTACTGATTAAGATCATTTTACCCTGGGATGTTATATTCCAAATCAAACCTCGAATACTAGAGGGGAATAATTTCCTTAAGGGGACACTGTGAATTCAGTGGACTTGATTTTCTTCCTAAATTATTAAAAAGAGTATTCCAGATTCTGGTAAGTTTTTTACAGATTCAATTATTTTTTTACAAATAAATTTCTGTTCATCTTACTTACTGGTTATAAAAATCTCAGTTACTTCATGTTTCTGAATGATTTATTACAACCAGTAATTTCTGATTTTCATAACACATATTGGCAACAATCATAAGGAAATTATTAAGTATGTGTTTCTGGTGGAGACAAAAATCTTTGTGATTTTATAATCCTTTAAGTCTGCAATTATACTTTATTGCTTACTTATATTGTATCAATTTTGTTTATCAGAAATGGAAAACACTGGTGTTACAGTGGCTGTTGCTGCATCAACCCGAACTCTTGTATCACAAGCAGAGAAACCGGGTAAATTCACAGGTGTGAATTGCAATGGATGGCAGCAACGAGTATTTTTCACGCTTACCACTCTTGGTCTGCAGAAATTTACAAGTGAAGATACTCCAGTTCCTGCTGATGATATGCCAGACAGGGAAAAATTTATGATTGTTGAAGCATGGAAACAGTCAGACTTCCCATGTAAAGGTTACATTTTGAATGCTTTAGAGGATGACTTATATAATGTCTATAGTGCAATAACAACTTCAAAAGAGTTGTGGAATGCACTTGAGAAGAAATATAAGACAGAAGATGCATGCTTGAAATAGTTTGTGGTCGCAAAGTTTTTAGACTATAAAATGGTAGATAGTAAAACTGTTGGATCACAAGTGCAGGAACTTCAACTTATTCTCCATGATCTGATTGCTGAAGATATGGTAGTAAATGAAGCTTTTCAAGTGGCTGCAATGATCGAGAAGTTGCCTCCTTCGTGGAACGATTTCAAGAATTATCTAAAGCACAAGCGTAAAGAAAAGAAGCTTGAAGATCTTGTGATTCGGCTCAAGACTGAGGAAGATAACAGAAATGCCAAAAAGAAGTTGCGTAAGAGTTCAACAATCATTGGAGTTAATATTGTTGAAGAAGCTCCTACCAAAGGCAAAAAGAGAAAGAAGTCCAACGGGCAGAAGTCAGAACAGGCAAAGAAGAAATTCAAAGGTAACTGTTGTAATTGTGGCAAGGCTGGTCATAGATCTTCTGATTGTCATGCTCCAAGAAAGGACAAAAACAAAGGCAAAGGCAAAAGTCAAGCAAACATCGTGGAAAAGATGGAAGATGCAGATGACTTGTGTGCAATGATATCGGAGTATAACTTAGTTGGAAATCCCAAGGAGTGGTTTCTCGACTCAGGTGCCACAAGACATATTTGATCTGCGAAAGAAGCTTTTGCAACGTACACTCCTGCTGAGTACAATGAAGATTAATTCATGGGAAACACAACAACAGCAAGGATTGCAGGAACTGGGAAAGTAATGTTGAAAAAGACACCGGCAAGGTGTTGACTTTGAACAATGTTCTGCATGTCCCTACTATTAGGAAAAATTTATTTTATGTTGCACAACTCGTTAAGAACGGGTTTAAGTGTGTCCAAGTTAGTGATAAAGCTGTAAAAAGTAAGAATGAAATGTTCATAGGAAAGGGCTACCTCAATGAGGGTCTTTTAAAACTAAATGTAGTGGTTGTTGACAGTATTAATAAAAATTCTACTTTTGTTTACTTATTGGAGTTAAGTGATTTATGGCATGCCTGTTTGGGACATGTAAATTACAAAGCCTTGCGAAAATTTGTTAATCTAGAAGTATTGCCTGATTTTTAATGCGATAAGTCGAAATGTGAAATTTGTGTGGAAAGTAAGTTTGTTAAACATCCTTACAAGTCTGTTGAAAGAAATTCTAAAACTTTAGACTTAATTCACACAGATATATGCGATATGAAGTCAACACCATCTCGTGGTGGAAAAAAGTATTTTATAACTTTTATTGATGACTGCACTCGATTTTGTTATGTATATTTGCTTAATAGTAAGGATGAAGCAATTTATGCATTTAAGCAATACAAAAATGAAGTGGAAAACCAATTGAATCTAAAGATAAAAATGATTCGGAGTGATAGGGGTGGAGAATATGAATCTCCTTTTGCAGAGATATGTTTGGAATATGGTATTATTCATCAAACTGTTGCACCTTATACACCACAGTCAAATGGTTTGGCAGAACGGAAGAACAGAACATTAAAGGAAATGATGAATGCCTTAATGATCAATTCTGGTTCACCGCGAAATCTTTGGGGGGAAGCCATCCTTACAGCTAATAAAATACTCAATAGAGTACCCCATCGAAAAACACAATCAATTCCATATGAGTTGTGGAAAGGAAAAAAACCCAACTTGAAATATTTCAAAGTGTGGGGGTGTTTAGCCAAGGTAGAGGTTCCTTTACCGAAGAGGGTTAAAATTGGACCCAAAACAATAGATTGTGTCTTTATTGGGTATGCTGTGAATAGTAAAGCCTGTCGATTTTATGGTTCACAAATCTGATAATCCTGACATTCATGTTAATACGATAATTGAATCAGATCATGCAGAGTTTTTTGAAAACATTTATTCATATAAAGCTGAAAGTGAGTCAACAAGTGAAAGACCTAAACGGCCACGAGAAAAATCAATGGAAAATATTCTAACTAGTGAGGAACCTAGGTGAAGTACTCGACAATGAAAATTTGTTTCTTTCGGACCATATTTTGTAGCACTATTGCTTGAAAATGAGCCTCAAACATTTAAAGAAGCTATGTCTTCATCAGAGTGAACTTATGGGAAAGAAGCAGTCAATAGTGAGATTGAATCAATTTTAAGCAATCAAACTTGGGAATTGACTGATCTTCCTCCAGGAAATAAACCTTTAGGATCAAAGTGGATCTTTACAAGGAAAATGAAACCTTATGGGACTATTGACAAATATAAGGCTAGACTGGTAGTCAAAGGGTACAGACAAAAGGAAGGTCTGGACTACTTTGACACATACTCTCCAGTAACAAGGATAACATCAATTAGGATGTTAATTGCACTAGCAACAGTGCATGATCTTAAAATCCACCAAATGGATGTAAAGACAGCCTTCTTAAATGGAGAGTTAGAGGAAGAAATTTACATGCAACAACCAGAAGGGTTTATAGTTCCTTGTAAAGAAAAGAAAGTGTGCAGACTTGTGAAGTCACTTTATGGACTCAAGCAAGCCCCCAAACAATGGCATGCTAAATTTGATCAAATAATGTTGGCAAATGGATTCAAGATTAACGAATGTGATAAATGTGTTTACATTAAAAACATTATGAATCATGAAGTCATTGTTTGTTTGAATGTTGATGACATGTTAATAATGAGTAAAGAAATTGCCGATATAAATGCTACTAAGCGCATGTTGTCTAGCAAGTTCGATATGAAAGACTTAGGAGTTGCTGATTTGATCTTAGGGGTCAGGATTATCAAAACTCCCCAGGGACTAGCATTATCTCAATATCATTATATTGAAAAAGTATTGGATAAATTCAATTACTTGAATTTCAATATAGTCAAAACTCCAATTGATTTAAGTTGTACATTTAAAAAGAATGAAGGTCAAAGTGACTCTCAATTGGAATATGCCAGAGTGTTGGGAAGTTTGATGTATATAATGAATTGCACGCGACCAGATATAGCATGTGTTATTAGTAAACTGAGTCGGTACACTAGTAATCCGAATCAAACTCACTGGATGGCTATGAAACGTGTGTTGGCTTGTCTAAAATGGACACAACATTATGCTTTGCATTATAATAAATATCCTGCTATGATTGAAGGATATAGTGATGCAAATTGGATCACAGGGTCAAATGATGTAAAATCCACGAGTGGTTATGTATTCATACTTTGTGGAGGAGTTGTCTCTTGGAAATATCCCAAACGGACATGTGTTGCTCGCTCCACAATGGAATTTGAATTCATTGCTTTGGATAAGGCTGGTGAAGAAGCGCAATGACTCCGGAATTTCCTAGAGGATATTCAATTCTGGCCCAAACATGTTGAACCAATTTTCATACATTGCGATAGTCAAGCAGCAATAGGTAGGGCAGGGAGCGTTATGTACAACGGGAAGTCTCGTCATATACGACGTAGACATAACACCGTAAGACAACTGCTCTCTAGTGGAGTTATCACAATTGACTATGTAAAGTCAAGCGATAATGTGTCAGATCCACTAACGAAAGGCCTAGTGAGAGAGCCAGTTGAAAGATCATCTAAGGGAATGGGTTTACGGCTTAAGACAAGTAAGCATGACGGCAACTCTATCTAGCAGACTGGAGATCCCAAGAGCTAGATTCAAGGAGAAAAACAAAGTTGTGGCTGACGGTTCGACATTGTCAATTGACTCAATCCATTCTCGTGATGAAGACAATGTTCAGGAAAAGGTTAAGACTTTAAGGCTTGTTAATGAGGTAATAAATCATAAAGTTTTTACTTATTTTCTAAGATTGGTAGATTTGACCAAATAGTGTATCTACAAGATGACACGGTTAGAAATCACCTATGTGAGTGTGAAGTGGAAGCCGCTTCAAAGAGAATTTTATGTCAAAAGCCTATTCTCTATACACTCATGAAACCAGGAGGTGTTCATGGCTGAAACGAACACAACTGTAATAATCATAAACAGTAAAGGGTTAATTGTGTGACATATGGTTGTCTAGGTATTCACCAAAGTTCGATGGTTCAAAGATATCACATCTACCGATTGACCGAGTATATCCGACATATGTTCACTACGGAAAGTCAAAGGGGAAACCTACTTATCCAGATGCAATTAATCCTTGCTTGTAAAGTACACAATTGTCCATGCATTCCTATGTTATAACTATTCCCCATAAATGTGGGGGATTGTTGGGTATGTAGCAAGAATTGATGGGAAATAGAGGGAAGGAGAGGAATTTGAAAAGTTTAGAACTTGAGAGTTTGGGAACTTGAAAAGTCCTCTAATGCTTTAATGAAAAAGGCAATAGTCCCCCATCGGTAATGGAAATAAAAATAGGAGAGTTTAAATAAATAAAAACTCCTGTTTATTGTTAAAAGGATTGGAAAGAGGGACCCCCATCGCGTCGTCGTCGTCGTCGCTCGCTCGCTTCGGTTTCGTCTACGGCTACGGCGTCGGCTTCGACTTCGGCTTTGGCTTTGGCTTTGGCAAATGATCGATCGAGAGATAATTTTTTGGACAAATTTATTTTAATTATTTATTTAATTCATTAAATGGCCAAAAGTTATTTTTAATTAATTAGTTGATAACATAAGTTAACTGAAATGTTTTCAACTTTTTTGTTTACCCGACCCGACTCGGATCCGCGCGCGTGACCCGTTTTAAATTCCGTTATATTTAAAAAAAAATTCCCGCCATGACTGTTCTGAAAGGTTGAAACTTTCAGGAACTGTCAATACCATTTGAAAGTTTGCAACCTTTCATTAATGGTCGTGTCAATTCTGAAAGGGTTGCAACCTTTCAAAATATATTCTTCTTGCCTATAAATACCATTCAGTCTTCAGAATATTTCCCAACGAATTTTCTGATCTTCCTTCTTCTTAAAAACACATATTTCTTCGTGTACTTTCCTGCTGTGGATTGATTCGCTGACGGTAGAGTTTTTGGTATCTATACTCTACTGATTAAGATCATTTTACCGTGGAAGGTTATATTCCAAATAAAACCTCGGATACTAGAGGGGAATAATTCCTTAAGGGGACACTGTGAATTCACTAGACTTGATTATCTTCCTTAATTATTAAAAAGAGTATTCCAGATTCTGGTAAATTTTTTACAGATTCAATTATTTTTTTTACAAATAAATTTCTGTTCATCTTACTTACTGGTTCTAAAAATCTCAGTTACTTCGTGTTTCTGAATGATTTATTACAACCAGTAATTTCTGATTTTCATAACACAGATTGGCAACAATAACTTGCAGATATATCATAGTCCTTCACTCATAAATAATCAAGAGTTAGTACAGTATGTTAATAGAATAGAAAAGATAACAGATACACATGAAAAAACTAACTTGGCTATAGAATTAAAGAGTAAAAAAGTAAAACCTGAATATATATGATTGAACTGAAGAATATTAAAATACATTACATAGATCAGATATATAGAACTATGAAAGCACAACCACTTTTTAATGACTGTCAGCTTTAATAGATGGAGATAACTAAAGGTAGATCTACTTTAAAATGTGCATGGAGTTCCACAAGCTATGATAGAAACATTTAGTATTTTAGAGGTAGAGTAACAACAACACTTCAATACTACTTTTGTTTCATTTGACAACTTCAATAGCTAAAAACCTAATGACTAGAACATAGACTAACATATTGTAGCATATTTTTCCTTTCATAGTAAAAAGAATTATTGCTCTTTATATTTCCATTTCCATACATGCAATGATATGAAAGATAAACAGTGAACCAAAATTCAAACTATGATATAAGTAAATGATACACCTATTTGTAAAGGGATATGAAGGAATTTTTATTACCTATAATTTTACTTGGATCCATGTAAAACTGCAAAAGAGATTTCTTTATGGGATTCTTCTTTCATATAGCAATGTATAGTCATCGCTGAACTTTAAGAATAGCCACCAGTCCCTTCAACCTACAAGGAAAACCAATAATAATGAAGCAGCAATCATTATCCTAAAGAGTCTTTGTGGATGAATTATACGAGTAACAAATACTTGTAAGCAGCATGCAGTGATAATACAAACAATGACAGTGTAAAAACTAAGGAGGAGGGGCACGTATTCTTTATCTAGTCCCTTAACAAGATCTTCGACCAAGCTTCTGTCGACACTCAACTTGTAAGAGTCAAGGCACCTGTCTTGTCACTGCACAACACATCCATTCCATCCATTTCTTCAATAACACTCATTCTCTTGGTGATGCCACCCAGCTGGGAGAGCCTATGGGATGCAATAGCCAGAGTTTATGACAACACATTAGGCATAACAATGGGAATACCACCAATAAGGAGCACCAAGAGATTGTAAATTCCATCTGAACCAACATACCTATAGCAATGGAAAAGATGCAAAAGTTTCCTATGGTTGTTAGCACATTATAGAAACGACCAACATTGTTTGTACTATCAACACGGTGTGATGTCCTATAAAAGAAAGTTTGAACTCCTGTGGCAATGACTACAACTTAAAGTTTTACTTTTTTGAAGGTTGATCCAGAGAAAACTTCATCTCCAGTATTCTTTGTCACGGGAAGAGATTCTCCTGTAAGGCGGATTGATCAATCTTTAAAGGATCACCTTCAAGAAGACGAGCATCGGCAGGAACAATGTCTCCCAATTTGACACTTATATTATGACCAGGCACTAGAACAGCAACTTGTTGTTCACTCCAACGCCATCTCTAAGAACCTTAATTTTGGGAGCAAGTCCAGCCATAAGAGCTACAGCGGCATTTCTAGCATTATTTTCTTCAATAAATATGATAGTTGAATTGATAACAAGCAAGCAAACAATACTAACAAAATCTTTCCAATTTGGGGGCTCTCCATCTCAATTAGCCAGTGCAATGACCATGATAGCTTCCTTCGCTATAACCAATGATAGATGATTCCACATAAACCCAAGGAACTTCAGTATTTTATTTATTTTTTCTCTTTAAACTTGTCCGGTCCAAAGATTTGAAATCTCTTAGCTCATTCGTCTGAAGTCAAACCTTCTAGCGAACATCTCAGTTCAAACACTTCTTCAATGGGGATTTTCTCAAAATCAAAAGTCTCATTTTTTATCTCTTTGAGGCTTATATATTTCACCTTCTATGTAACCAGTAGAAACAAGTAAAAAATTAAGCAGAAAAGGATTGATAATTGATTAACAGTACTAGAAATATCTAAATAATTTTTTTAAAAATAATCACAGACTGTAACACATTCGCAAAAAAAGGTATGTTCAGAAGTTCTCTTCAATCTTCTCAAGGTTTACCTATGTTTACAATAATGTCTTCATTTACTTGTATCTCCAAAGAAACTAATATGTTCAGCTCAATATTCCTAGGGCTAATTTTGACATTCAATTTTTTTTCAATTTGTTCCATTAATTTGAAATTTCAGCAATAATAACCCCAAACTAATCAATTACTTCAAAACACAAAATAAAAATTCAATTAATCGACTATTTTTAGTACTATATGTTTAGAAGAGAGTGATAAGAAATGTTAGTTTTATTAAATTGGTACTTACGCTTGACAAACTTGGTTTTCAGCTTCAGTTCTTAGATCTTCAGTTCCTCGGTCGATCCCCAGTTCGTCAGCATCAACTCAGCTCAACTCAACTATTCCGATTTTTGAGAAGAGAATCAACACATCTCTTTCGATTCTCAGTTCTTTTCTTTAGTCTTGAGCTTCCTCTCTTCGATCTTCAGCTTGTACTCTTCAATTTGATGTTTCGGAGAAGAGAAATATAGTGCTTATTCATATAGGAAAGAAGTTGTGTTGTGTTCTACTCTTCAGCGTTGTGTTCTAAGCTCCAATTTATTTTCCGATTCCAAGATAGAAAAGTTTTTAATAATGTTTTATTGATTTTTTTAGCCAAAAAAAAATGGGAGGGAGCGTTTAAAATGTTGGAGGGAATCTAATATTTTAGGGAAAAATTTTAGGCCACACTTCTAAAATGTTGTTTTTACAATTATAAAATAGGACCCTTTAAAAGTGTGGCCATATATATACATAATTGTTGCAATTTATTTCATACTATGACAACACTTATAAAGTGTAGTATATATCATTAAAGAGTACACTTTATAACTGTTGCCAATATTATTGTTGGCAAAATTTAAAAATTAGGCTACATTTAAAAAGTGTTCCCAAAAATATTTTAGCTAACAATTTTCAAGCGTTGCTCAAATTTAGTGTAGCTGTAGGGCTAAAATGATTTAATGAATTATTTTAAAATCCAAATATGGAAAATTGAATTAATGCCCAAGTTGCAAAGAAAAATCTCAAAGAACAAAAGTATGAAATTAGTAAAAGAATCCAAAAAAGAGGTTTTACATCCTATTTATAAGAAAATAGAGTCCCAAATTAAATGGAGTTCAAATAAGAAAAATTTGTCGAAAATGTGGCTTCAATCGAAGACCTCCACGAATGGTCCGTCGATCAAACGGTGGACCGTCAATTGCCTTGGCCGGTCCATACTTAGCATCTTTTCTCAGCTTTCACTTTGCATCTTTTCTTACCCAATCAACGGACAAACAACAAGGTCCGTCGATTCAACTATGATCGGTCCATGCTTCTCGTCGTTCCATACTTAGATTTTCTTCAACATCAGGAATGGGACATTCTCTGATCAAATCAACATTTTGTTAGGACGGTTCATCGATCAACCGAAGGATTGTTGATTTTTCTGTAGACGCACACATAGTAAGAATACCCCGAGTTGCTTCCAGATGCCTCAACCTCCAATCGACAGTCACCACCTATGGTCCGTTGATGGGACAACGAGCCATCGATGGTCTTTGTGTGTCACTTCTGCACTGATTCTTCACAGCCTCCTGCATTTCAGTTATGGACAACTTTCCTGCAAAACAAAGACAAAAAAACATTAAAATTTCTACAAAAAGGCTCTAGACACACACCAATCTTAAGGAAAAGCATTGGATGTACCGTGAAACCACGGTATATCAGTCAACACTGGAGAAAAGGTAAGTCTATCTTTCAAAATTTGGAAGATTCTTTCACATGCCTCTGACCACTCAAATTTAACATTCTTCTAGGTTAAGGTACTCGAAGGAGAAACAGTGGACGCAAACCCATCCACAAACCTCCTATGGTACCCTGCTTGACCCAAGAAACTTCTAATGTCTGTTAAGGTCAATGATCTAGGCCAATTCTTGACCGCCTAGGTTCTGTTTGGATCGACCTCTATACCTCACTTGAGATAATATGACCAAGAAACGCCACCGATCTCAACCAAAGCACACACTTACTATACTTGGCAAATACTTGGTGTTTCTTAAGGACTTGTAATACAACTCTAAAATGGTCCATGTGCTCACCCTTATTATTTTAATAAACCAAGATATCGTCAACGATGATAATCACAAAGGAATCTAGGTAATTTTGGAACACCCTATTAGTAAGGTCCATAAACGCTGCCGGGGCATTCGTGAGACTAAAGGACATTACTAGAAACTCATAGTGACCATACCTAATTTATAACGCCATTTTAGGTACATCATCACCTCACATGCTAAGTTGGTGATACCCCAACCTCAAGTAAATATTAGAAAAAATCTATCCCTTTTGAGTTGTTCGAACAAGTCGTCAATATGAGGGAGAGGTTACTTGCTCTTAATGGTTACCTTATTGTGTTGACGATAGGCAATGAACATCCTAAGGGACCCCTCCTTCTTCTTAACAAACCACACTGGAGCTCCCCATGATGAAATACCAGGTTGAATAAACTCCTTGTCTAACATGTTTTTGAGATGAAGCTTTAACTCTTTAAAATCCGTTGGAGCCATCAAGTAAGGAGAGATTGAAATGTGATCTGTATCTCATAAAAAGTCAATACCAAAGTCTATTTCCCGCTCAGGATGTACAAGAAAAGTCATCGCAAAAGACTTATGAAAAGTCCTTCACTACTGGACAGACTCTATAGGAGGAATGTCGGACTCAAGATCTTTCACCATCACAATATGGTTAAAAAACCCTTTAGCTATCATTTTACAAGCTTTTGAAAAGAAATGATATGACCTATAGGCATTGAGTTACCCCCCTTCAACTCTAAGACGGGTTCATTAGGAAAATTGAACTTCACTACCCTTGTTCTACAATCAATAGAAGCAAAACAAGTATGAAACCAATCCATTCCAAGAATGACATCAAAATAAATCAAATCAAGCTCTACCAAATCCACCCATGTAACTCAATTTGGAAAAGATATAGGATAACTCTTAAAGACTCTCCTAGTAACAACAGAGTACCCACCGGGGTTGTAACCAAAAATTATTCAACCAAAATATTGGGTACAACATCAAACTTTTTTTCTACTAGAGGAATTACAAATGATAAAGCATCATAGGGATCAAGTAAAGCATAAACATCAATACAAAAGAATTCTAACATACCGGTGACCACATTGGGAGATTCCTCTTTCCCACCCCTAGAGTGGAGAGCATAAAAATGGTTCCTTTTTGGAGCAGCAAAACTAGGACCGCTTGTTTGATCTTGACAACTCCCCTTCTCTTGAATCCTCACATTTGTATAATCCCTAACCTTATGATCACTCTTGACACACCCAAAGAAACTCTCTCTCCTAACTAGACACTAACCCAATGCTTCTTACTAGACATGGCAGAACTAGATTTTTTTCTAGGTTAGTTTCCACTTCATTCCTTTTTTGATTTATGGTTAGACACCTATCCTTTTTTTCCTTAGAGAAATTTGAAGGAAATTGGTTGGAAAAACTCTTCTTGAACCTAAGATTGTCTTGAATTTTAATCCTACCCTTGGAAGTACCTACTTCATTAGACTTGGCCCTCTTAAACTCCTTATTTTTCCTTTGAGTCTTGTTTACTCAAATTATTGAGAACGAACCATAAACCGAGATATATCCATGGTTAGTCATGTATTGAGACAAAGTCACAAATGCCGACCTTATCTATCCATCCGTCATAGTTGGAGGAATGAACGGAGCTTGGCCTTATGGAGGCACTTGATTTCCTTGACGAGGGGTTTGGTTCTCTTTGGGGTGAATTCATGCATTAACCAAATCTTTCTCCAGTCTTCTTGGAGACGTCCTTATAGTATGCATCTCATATATCCACAATAAAAGGATTGGATGAAAAACATACACATAGAGTTTCAACTCTCAAGGCAAGACTTTAGAAATTAGAAACAAGTGAGAATTTCTAAGCATCCCATAGCCTCTATTTCAAATGTGTGGCACGCTTCACACCCATGAACAAGGCTCTACATAGACTTAGTTTAGTAAGACATAAATCCTAAGATTACTTTAATCTCATGCTCTGATACAAAGTTTATCACGACCGGGGAGCACCCCTTAGATGTAACCAGCATCGGCGTCCTCAGAGAGGACTAACACTAGCCTCTTAGAAATCGTCAAAATATATCATCGGTAAAAATTTAGAAATATTAAATCTTATATACACTGAGGTTTACATAGACATCTCACATACTACTTAGGGAATTTACTTAGACTCCTCGCATACGAATCTCACATAGGCTTCTCGTTTAGACAATATACATAACATATAAGAATTTTGTCTAAAAATATTGTCTCTCATTAAACCATCTTAAATGAATAGAATATTTGAACATAGACCTCATACAAATCTATATTGCCACTTAGGTCTTACAACAATGTCTCCAATAATAGGAAAGAAAGAACGTCTTAAGACTATAGCAAATCCACTAGGCTAGATAGAAGGCACCATCCTCGAAAATTGAGGGCTTACCAATAAACTTGGAAGATGTTCAACTCTTCTTGCAATTGGCCTTGATACCTCAATGCACAAACCTAAATATTTGTAGAAACATAAAGAAAATGAATTAGTACAACCACTTGTACTAAGTATGGGTATATGCACATAAATCATTTTAAAACCATGACTAAAGGGACAGTTTGTTTCAAGTCATGCTAAGTCACTTTTGAAAGCCTTAATGCACAAATAAGAACTCATGCAAGCCAATAATCACATATTCCTTAAGACAACTCCACGTGAAATACAAGACAAACATAATCAATAAAGTCAAGTCAACATGGATACTATCAATATAAGGTCACATAAACATGAATAGTAGCATATCAAGATCATAAAACCAATCAAACTCTAACATAATGTCATAACAACAAAGTATGTACAAGAGTGAATATTGTCACATAACATAAGACCTTTACTCACAAGCCCTTCTCAAGGCTACAAGTTCAATGATTATGTGGAGTCCCATAAACCCCACATAGTCAAGAAAACAAGGAAAGAGATCATAGGTAATGCCTAATTTCATATAACATAGCATCAAGAGTAGTCATCACCATGTATAGCAATATAGTCCAATAACATGCTCATAAGTGAAACTACCATCAGATAGGATCATCAACATGTAAAGTAAAAATATATATTGCATTCATATCATTAGTAAATAAGAAAAACCTCCTAGGACTTACCTCTAGGCTAACTTGCGCAATGTATAAGTAGAGTCTCATACCCCTACCGATACTAAGCATAACCTTTTTAGGTTACCCTAGTTAGAGTTCAATTTATTAGATTCATTTTACTTTCTGGAACAATCACCTTAACCAACATATATTATGTGATTTAACAATGAATCTGGCGTCATGAAACCCTACACCGAAAGAAGGTGGTCTACTTGCAAAGGTAGAATCAAAACAAGCACATAGGCAACATAGTTCAAGAACTAGTAGACAGGATAGCAACCCTATTTATGCACAATTGCATTGTAATATCAATCTCCTAAGAACCATTGTGAACCTACCTTCCCATATTGGGAAGGGATACTTCTCATAACTAGTTCACTCAGTGCTAAGCTAATGTCTATTTTTGAAATGCCATTATGTCATTCTTAATCAATCATTGCGTATTATACGCAATAGAAGACTAACCCTCTTGTATAGCGTATCATTTAGATCATTAGGCATAAGATGAGAACTTTTTTCATCACAAACAATCATTAGTTAGATTAAATATCATTATCTTATCATCTAAAACACACAACAGAACCCATCTTCAAATTTGCATTATGATAGCCTCACAATGATCTCACATTCAACATAATCATATCATGCCATCATATTCATAATATGATATCTTCTTAATTTAATCACATATAATACTTCAATTTCACCAACTCATCACCAAATAAAATACATCATTATTGAAAAAATAGTTTAGGATCACAAAAGAGTTACCAAATAACCTCCATAGACTTCATGAAGCATCTTACCATCAATTCATCAAAATTATACAATAACCCACTCATCATCATCATAATATAGTTAAATAAGCAATAAATTAACAAATTCTAACAACCCTATTAATCTAAAAGTCCATTTAATAGGTAGGGTTACGAAAAAGGATTCATCATGCATTTTTCAAGAAATGGATTCAATACCAACAATACATGACCTTTGGCAGTCGTAAATTAATTAGGATAGTTAAAACAAGTCTAACAATCAATACATTCATCAATTCCAATCAATTCATAAGCAATATCCAAGATTTAGGAAAATTGGGGAAAGAACACGATCCACACAAAAATCCCACAATTAACATCAATTACTCAACAATCTACACTTAATTAGCCATAGTTAATGAAAATTCGTCACAATTAATCATCAATTTAAAGTTTAGAATAAAAGCCATTTGTATAGGAAAACCCTTGGAAAAAAGTGTTTTAGAAATCAACTTTGAATAAACCTCTTGGGGAAAGAAACCAAAGAGTGAAGAATACATATATTATAGAAGATTAATCCATGAAATTTGAGTAGAATATTAGTGAATTTAATCTCCTTCTTCAAGATTCTTGGTTCCTTCAATGGAGGTTGAATAGAGAGAGAAAGTAGAAATAGGTGAGAGCCTTTGGGTTTTGATTTAAGTGAGTGAATGTAAGGTAACATTGATAAAAAAAATATATAACCCTCCCAAAAAATACCCAAAAGACCCCTCACTTAATTTGACCTTTTAATGAATTCAAACTTGAATTTTAAATTTAAGATTTTTGACGAAAAACAGGTTCGTGTCGCGCAACTATTCAGTGCGAGATTTTCTAAATTAATTTCTAAAACAGAAGAGTTTGATACGTGTCTGCAACACGGAGCAAGACTTTTGGTCCTTGGGGGACCATGTCTGCGATGCGGACTCACTTCTGCCAAGTGCAATTTGTTGATTCCTTTGGCAACTTGCTTGGCTAACGGTGGGTTCCCTTAAAGGACCCCTAGGGCGGTCCTTAGGGTGGTCGGTCCTGGACGTTTTCACTCTATACACATGTTTTTACCTACTTATAATATTTCTACATGTTTTAGACTCCATATAACAGCTCCAAGCCTTCACAAAATCTAAGAACGTTTACTAGTTCAATTGCACTAGTTTTCAGAGTGTTACAATACAATGAATCCCTTAATTAACATACTATTTACCCTTAAAGGCACATCTGAGGCTCTACACACCTTACTTCATTTTTAGAGACCTTGCAATATGTCCCACTTGGGAATATTTTTCCTCGAATGACATTTGGGACATTTGTAACCCTTATAAGGACTCAATGACCCATGGAGTATCTTTCAACATTCAACACATCATCATATAATAGTTAATGCACCAAATTTACAAGGAATACAAACTTTAAATAATTTTACACCCAATGCAACACCAGCAAGAAAACACTTATTCACTCAATCTTTAATTCATCAAACACATAGGTTCTTCTCATGTTGATAGGATGAACATCCTTCTTCAAAATCATAACATGGTATTTACATCTTATTTCATTTAGAGCTCAACATGCAACAACCTATATGTAAAACATATGCTGATTTAGCATAACTCAAGAAACAACTAAGCAACTCACACTAAAGGCACATAGATCATGATTTATGTAGATCAACAAAGAACCTATTCATTTATACATAGTACCGTTAAGGTCATAATTTACATTACCATGTTTTGTTATGCTTAAGGAGGAATATCCTTCTCCTTAACAAACACACATGTTATTATGAGTTCATACACAATCAATGCTCAAACGTCACTTGATTTTAAAAAGAACCTCTCCTCTTTTAATCAATTCATGCTCATACTCTCTTCCTAATCAAGTCAACATGGTAAATCACACCACACACATCGCAATATTGGAAGTCATTGCTCATAGTTTTAAGTCCTAGCATCCTACTAGTTTTCATAGACATGCATCAATTAAGGAAATTCTTGCAATATATAGGCACACATCACGAGCACTAGCTAAACATAGTATCACTTCTTAAGAGTGAACCTACATTAATACTTCCCAAATTATAAAAGTCAGAAATTATTAATAGATTCATGATTTTTTACTTACAGGGAACAGAAGTTCTCATTGATGGCTTAAAACACCATACCTTAAAAGTGACGTCGAACATGCTCCTTACTTCCTCTTATGAAGTCTAATGCACATTTATCATATCAAGATGCACAACAACATGAGAAACCATGAGTTTAATCAAAAAGACATTTTCATATAATGTAAATCCCTTTAAAACATGAACAACATATTGTATTTAAATTATGCATAACATATGGAGAACATGCAACTCATGATTATCTGCAAAACTCCCATCATGAACAAGTTAATAGAAACTCTTTACTTTACAACTTGAGTGGAAATAGAAGGACAAGGTAGTGATACCTACAACCATACGATCACATCATCATCCCCCACTTAGTGTAAACCTAATTCAGAGCAACTTATTTCAACCTTCAAGAGGTACCTTCTATGCATCATCATTCCTCTAAGTCTAACACCTAAAAGAAACTCATAAAAATCAAACTAGGTCATTCTACTCAACTAAATAAGTCCTAACTACACCATGAATACAGAGGGTCAACAAAACCTTAGGGGAATCAATAAAGGAAACTTGGTCATAGAGTCTCTTTCTTTTGTTTAAACAATAGACAAGGCAACTTCTAGGTCATTTCAACCCCCATCATCTCCTTTGAAGGAAACCCCTAATCAACACACCTAGGTAGAACCTAAGCATTTACTCAAATGGTCATGCTTAATGTCAATCTTGATGGACAACTAACCACTTCTAGGTAGGTCAATATCAATCCTCTCGTTCTCTTTACGGTTTTAAGGGATACATACTACCATCTAAGTCAACTTTAGGCCAAAATATAGTTCCAACCTATGGAACAAAACCGTTTTTCCCTTTTTCCCCCACTCTTAGAATAGGTTCATAAGGGAACTAACCACCTAGTCATAAGGGTTCTCCCATTAACAAGTATACTCCGCAATCACCTTACAATGTACGCATAATACCTTCACTTCTAGGATCAAGCCTACACAAATGACTCCATCAAAGCAACTTACCATTTCAAAAAGGGAACTTATTTCAACCATAACAAATTTTAACATGTTATAACCATATTATTACCATGTCATGACATAGATTCTCACATAACATATCATTTCTCATTATCCACATATATAGCCATATATGGCATCACATAAACATATATCCCAAATTTATCTTCACACATAATCATTAAGCCATAAACCAAAGTAAGCATCAAACTCACCTTTTTCTCCCCCAATCATAGAGATACCATTTCATCCAAGTAATCATATCTAAAAGACCAATGGACAAGAAAACATAAGAGAAAGATCATACAGAGTTAAGTTCTGTGGAATGACATGAGAATAGATAAGAAAGGAAAGTCTATTGTCCTATAGCCTCTCTCTCGTAGATGTGTCGCGACTCATCACCAATGAAGGAGACTCTACTAGACGTGGCAATATGAGATTTTTGACCTAAATAAACTTTTATAACCTAATGATCTGATACCATGTTTGTCACGACCGAGGAGCACCATCTATAAGTAACATGACATACTTGACCTCTCGGAGGTCTTGTAGATGCCCATAGACATCATTCATTGCATTTTCATATGAGATTAGCGAAAAATTTAAAACTTTCGTAGCACAACATATGTTAGAATTATTGCTTCATATATATAAAATATGAGTCGTAATACATAGTTACACTCTAAGTCTCTTTTGAAATCTTAAACTCAACATCAATAGAATAGAATAGGGACACGACCCTTATAAACATAACATAATAATCTAGCTATTAAATAAACCTTTTTGAAAAGGAACGTTAACATAGGCAATCCTTGAATCTTAAGGATACCTCTCTTGAGCTTGGGAAACATCTTTCAAGCCCTTCACTTTAGAGACATCCTTTAAGCATAAATAACATAAAATTTATGTAAACCGGTGCAAATTTACATAGAAAACCATGCATCATGTCTTTTAGTAAAACTTCATAAAACCTTAATACAATAAGTACAACATAGCTCATATACTTCACATAGACATAGACACTATTCATAACATCACATACAACCATACAATTTCTTTAAAGCGCATATATCATTTCATAAATAATCTTCCTTTTTATAGTAAGTTATTTACCCCCAAGTAACCCTCTAGTAATTCTTGGTGCAATGCATGGATAGTGTCCCATTCCACTAACCATACTCAAGAATTACCTTAAGGTTACCAAGGCGAACATTCATACAACCTTCATTAACTTAAACCCATACATCACATAATCACAACATATCATGAAACACATATTTTACATAGGACCCAACATACTTCATGAACATCATATAAAACTGGTTTTAAGACCATATGCAAGTCAGCTTTACAAAAAACATTATAAGAAGTAGTAGTCAACAATATCATACTTGGACTTCATTTAATTTAGACACCATAAGACATTACTCATAATCTCAATCTAAGCCTACTAGTGCATTGTACATGTGATGCCCTATAACTTTACACGTACATAGTAAAATTACAAAGAGACCATAAGCATACCATTTACTACATAAGTACACATGACAACCATAGTCAACTACATATATAAGTAGGACCTTCATCATATGTCAAGTAAGATCAACATCATGCACATAAAGTGAGACCTCATCAAATAGACACCATAAGACTCATACTAAGCGTATTATCATAACAATTGGTCAATATCATAATTCCATGAATGAGATAAATATATATATTACACATACATATGGAACACCTTCCATGAACTCCCTTCAAGAGCTACTTGGAAATTCATAGGTAAAGACTCATACACTCACCTACACTAAGAAACTCTCTCTTAGGTTATCCAAGTAAGGGTTCATTACATTACTGTCGTTGTCCATTTTACTTTAGGGGAATCCTAGCCTTAAGTGACAATAAGACCATGTGACTAAATATGGAATTCGGTGCCATCCCCTCACACGAAAAGAGGGTATCTTATTTGCCCAAGGTAAGACCTGGTATCATTCTAGAATATTAGGTGTCCCACTATCTAGGTCCTATAGGAAACATAGTTATGGAACTAGGAGATATGTATATGAATCTCTACATTCCATTATCGTTGGAGTTTTCATCTCATGAGAAACCATGGGTGAATTTTCCTCTAAGGGAACTAGACAACTCATGTGGACCCATAGGTTAATCTTCCTATGAGGGAAACCAACATGTTATGAGAAACTATTGGTGAACAAGTCTTCCTCATTCGGAATGTGAACCTCTCATTTTTCAAGTTCACGCGGTTCTAAGATAAATTACCCTTTTCAAAAATCGTTTATTAACATTATTTCATAACATAGGCTTTAGGAGTATTAACCCCTATATGCTTAGCTCATAGTTTATAGGCGAGAAGTTTCCTTCCATCAATCTAAATCATGTGAGAAAACCTTTGACATGGACATAACATACTCAAGAATAGTCTAGTTTAGAGTACAATTGAGTTAACCTTTAGAAAGACTCTACTTACTAGGTTATCATACATACTTTATTATGAATTCATTCATGTGTGTGTATATGTTCATACATGAGGAAACCTTTCACATACCATATTTAGATACTACATATATGCATACTTCATCATATCATATACTTACATGTTCATAGCTTAATCAAGAATTATATTCATGTACATCGAGTAATCACCATAGGAACTATTCTATCAAGGTAGACATGTCAATATATGGAAAAGTCTCATACCATTATCTATACTAGTTAACCTATCAAGTCATCCTAGTTAATATACATTTTCATAATTCATGCACATATACTTGAAACACATAGTAGTAGACATTAGTCCATATGAGAACAATCATTTCATTAGACACCTTGAATCTATAGTACTTATAGACAAGCATGATGTGTGAGTGTGTGTATTAGTAAACATGATCACATAATGGCTATCAACATAACATTGAGGCAGCCACCCTCTTAAGAAAACAATACACATTCAGGCATAGACCACACACCACACACTACATTATAGCGTAGCAAACAAGACATTTTCTCCTTTGCATCGAAAACTCCTAACCTTTGCTAACATCACACGTTCATAAAGGGGTACATAGGTAGGGGGTCATTCACCATTAACACATAATCATTGGAAGAACATAGACCATACCTAACCCTAACAACTTTACTCAAATGTAGAAGAAACCATCAACATCTAGCACATGATACTACATTGAGAGACTAGGCATATACTTCACATAGTGTGATCATCTTAACCACATTTCATATTTCATAACATTCATTCAAGAACATTTGTCAACACATATATATATATATATAAAAGAAAGTAAACACCGCCACCATAAGTGAACCATACCACACAATGTCATACAAGGCCAATTCAATTATCAATTCTATTGAAAAGTAGAGGGAAGTAGGGAACTCTTTCCAATTCTCCAAACCTTGATCATGTTTGATAAATTACCAATAACTCACCATCAACTCACATAGAAAACAGTAGCTATAAGTAATTCAACATTATAGAATCATAATTCAATCGACATAGAATCAAGATCACCATGCCCACATTATAGACTAATTTGAGAATTGAGAAGGATCAGGGGTACATCATGAAATGGGATATAAAATTACATTAAAACAGTATCTAATTATCAATTCATCATAATAATGCATTTGAAGTCAATTTGAGACAGAACCCATGACTAGATTGAATTATGGACAGTTTGATCATGAAACCTCTTTCAAAAAATTTGAAGGAACTCCTTAGATGAGTGTATAATAAGGATGAAGGATTATCATACCTTAATACATGAGGAATCGAGTAAAACTTTGTGAAGAATCCATCGAAATCGCACCCCTAAGTTAACCTTGATCTTCAACTCCAACTGGATGTTTCTTCAGAGAGTTTGTTTTGAGAGGAAAGGTCTAATTTTTAAAAATGACTAGAATAGGGGTTTTGATCTGTTTAACTAACATAATATACCCTAAAATAGATAAAGTAACTTACTAGGGTTTATTTAGGACGCGGGGTGAATTTTCCATTCAGCTCTTAAGTGGACAGCAAGTTGCAGCAGAATTGCAGGTTTGTCACATCCCGCTAGCATACCCTGAAAGATATGGAACTTTCGGAGCACGGTATGGCGTACTTGACATCTCCGAGTTCTTTTACAAACCCTTTATATAATTCATTGCATAACATGTATCAAAAGTATTGCGGAATTATATCTTTTCATATGAATTATTTTAAAAGATATTTCATATTTAAATCAGACAAAACACTGAGTCTCAACATATGCCAATCTTAGACTCAAAAATATTTCGGACACGGCCCATACAATACGAAATATTGAATTACTTAGTCTATTATAATACTTGAATAAAAGAAATCTAAGGACAATTATTCCCTCAAGTCAATAGAGGACGTACTTCAACTTTGCTTGAACTATTACTAGATTCCAAGCTTGCTTCAACGACACCTCTCACCTGCTGACCACACGTTTAGAGATAAACCAAATTGTGGAATTAGTACAAACACATGTACTAAGTATGTTTTAATGCATAAAATCATTAGAAATGGACATATCAGAAGTATGGTTATTTTTATTTAAAAATCACATTACAAGTAGAAGAACCACATTTAAGCACCAAACATCACATATAGAACACAATACAAGTCATATGCAATTTATACCAATTTAGAAAACATTACTATGAGCTTACAATGAACTTCACTGTAACTTCACCGTAACTTCCAGTAAAACTCAAACCTCACATTATATCATCAATAACCCCTACAAATCATAGAACCATGAGATCCTCCTACCAAAGGTGATTCTAAGGCTCACTTGAGTGAGTTATGTAGTAACCGCCCATAAAATCCTGTCACACACATTTAAGAGATATTTTAGAGTACCTAGGATAAGATCATTCTCACATTATACAATAACATATACATAATATGACATTCTCCTCCCAAAGGTTATCAAAAGACTTACTTAAGTAGTTCAAGAAGAGAATGTCCATACACCCGATACAAGATTACCTAAATAATCTTAAGACTACCTAACTTTATACCATATCTATTTTATCAATCTACTTCTTTATCTAGAGTAATCTTAAGACTTCCCTAGGTAAGACATGAAGAGACCATCCTTTATGCCCCCTTCATACCTTAGCTAGGACACCCTTCAACTACTCTAGATAAGTACTTATTGATAACATTCTTTCACACTTAAGTCATTATCTTCATTAATTCACTTAAGAATGATTCAACATAGAAGAGCATTAAAGTAATAGTCTTGGAGAAGACCTAGGGACTCACTTACTAACATTTTAAAAGCCTAATCGTGCCATGTATAGATAGCATCCAATACCACCACATAAGATTCATATAAATTCTCCAATACTAGTAGGTATCTCATATGATGAGAATAGGAAATAACCAACATAGACCATAGTAGCTATTCATGGAATCCGGACTCATGAACCTACTCCGATGGATGTTTGTTCTATGGGCCAATGGTAAAACTAGGACACATCATATGTAGGCACATGGTTATGGAATATGAAGGGTCTCTTTGTTCTCTAATATCATATTATTTTATATAAAATACCCTAAACATACTCGCTCGGTTGTAGCCTTTTTTCTCATAGAGTAATTCAGATAAAGGAGTACATGACGAGGTTCCATATCTAGTTCGTAACCAAATCACAATACACCTTACGAAAAAAAGTCCACTAGGGATACCTATAATAGTCAAGAGGATTGATTAATGATTTACCTAAGGATGATTTCATGTCTTTCCAGCCAACCAACCATAAGTCCACCATTCACACAAGAAGGATACCATTTTTAGCTTCAAGGATATCATAACCTTACATCTAGGATGAAGGTTTCACATAAAGGACCTTCTTACCAATATTCAAGGTCACAAGTCAATTACACATACAAGACTAAGGATCTTTAGCATACTAAGTCAAGAAGTCATATTTACAATATACATGTATTAAGTAAGGGACACAAGTCTACCAAAACCAGACACACACGTGCTTCACATATAACATAGCATTCTAGAAGCACATAGGTATAATCAACATAAGCTATATGTAATCCTATTCACTATCATAATATAATCAATATACAATCATAATACTCGTATAACCAAGTAGGAAGAATCATGCATCAACCTAAGACTACACACATAACTACATAGTCATAGTCTAACATGATCACCTAATGTCAATAGAGGAACATATAATTTCACCTTACTCACAAGTAGATAGGTATGATCATACTTCACATAAATTAATTTCACAACCTATCACAATATATCAAGTAATGCCGACAAGTCCATGCTCATCATAGTGGATAAAGTAATGCCGACGAGGCCACAAAACTCACAAGTAAAGCATATAGCAGTGTCACCATAGGTTCACCATACCAATAATAAAGATAATTAAACACCTAAATTACATAATATAAAGAGAGTTAGCGCAGAATAACAACAATCCAGTCTCACCACTTCAATCCATAGCCAAATCATCTAACACAATATTCAAAGGCCCTTACCCATGGCCATGATAACCAATTCAATTCAATAATAGAATAGAATATGAATCAATGATCATAAAAAAAAGGATTTACGAATTTAGGGCATCATACTTACAATTCTAACATAATTTTTTCATAATTCAATAGACGTAATAAAATAACATAAGAATTCAATAGCATTAAGAAATAATCAAGTTATCCACAAAGTAGTCAAAAACTAGGATTCATGAATTGCATGAGTTCATAAGGTAATTAGGTTAAAACCATCAAATGAACATCAATTCAATCAATATATAATTATTCAACAACGTCTTATGCAAGAACACATAGATAAATACAAATATTGGACAAGTTCATCTTTGAAAGACTTTGGAAATCACTTTGAAGTTTTGCTCCTTGAAGTAAAGAGATTCAAGTATCAACAACCATACCTCAATTGATGCTATACCACGAATTTGATTACAAATTGATGAATAATAGCCAACAAGTATTCGATCCAAGCTCTATGTTGAGTTTTTACTTCAATGGAGTTCTAAAGAGTTTCTTAAACATTTTTAATTTTGATTTGGAATAATGTGTTCATCTAAGTTTTTAGGACTTATAAACACAATTTAAATACCCAAACACCCCTAGGATATTGCCTTAACATTTATTTGCACGTGGGGTGAATTTAGCATTTCACCCCTTCACTTTACAGTGAGCCTGCACCGGTTGCAAACCCAAACGACGCCTACCCATTGATGGGGTGTAGGTCCACAAATGGACCGTCCTGGCTGCCCGTCAATTAGGACAGAGCCTGGAAAAATGGGAGATTTGCTCCCTGGGATAAGTCACCATTGACGCCATCACCTACGAGGTGTCGACCAGCCTACTGGGCGTCGATTGCCCTCCTTAGGTAGGACTGTCTTAGGAAGTTTTGGCAACAAAGATGGGTCCTTCCTCGAGGACCCTTGGTTGGTCCTTGGGGAATTTTCCCCGGACATTTCCAACCCGAATATGTTTGTATATGATTTTAAGACCTCTCAAATCAAGTTCATTGAAAATGAACATGTAAAACATCATGAAACACATTAAGATACACAAGGTCGTTTAAGGCAAACCTTTCCAACGTCATGGACGTTGGACCTCCAAACTTCATGAAACATTCACCACCGGGTAATAAACATATTATAACCTAATTTAGAACTTCAAAATATTAATACACAAGAGTTAGGGTCTAGTTTCACCTATGTTTTTTTAGAAATGTTACAAGGTTCCACCTACGTTCATATTGATGGACCGTCATTTAAATGACGGTGCTGTACTGTCCATCCGTAGTTAGTGATTGAGACTAAATTTTGGGGCCTTACTCTCCCACACTTAATTGTGGAGAAATGGCCCCTATTTATGGGGCATATACTAAGGAACAGTACGTCGATTCCTTGGGCGTAGATGGACACTCAAGGACCCTTTGGGTGGTCCTTGAGGAGTCGTACCCAGATTTTTTGAACTTAAATATGATCATTAACATGTTAGGAACCATCCCTGTAAATTTTAGCATCATAACATACAAAGGAACAGTAGAACACGCTAGCACGTCTCAAGGCTACCTTTCGAACGTCTCTCACGTTCTTGAACGTTTGACCTCCAAATCACTTTAAATCAAGTATACACACATTGAAACACTTAATTAACATATTATTAACCCATTAAGACACATGTGAGGCTCTAGACACCTTGCTTTATTTTGAGAGACTTAAAAACTAGCTAGTGGATGCACCTAGAATACTATGTTCGTGTATTAGTTCTACCTTGGCAAGTGGAGCACCTTCTTCGGGATAGGGTTTCATGGCATAAAATTCCATGTTTATATCACACGGTCTAATTTCATTTAAGTCAATTGTTCTCGAAAGTAAGATTAAAGCAATAAAGTGAACAATAACTAAGGTTCCTTGAGGGGTGCTACTTAGTGTAGGTAGGGGTATGGGACTCTACGTATCCATTTAACAATTTGACCTTTAGGGAATTCCTAGGAGGTTGTTCTTATGAATTTATGATGTAAATGAAATGTATGTATTCATTTTACATGTTGATGATCTATATGATGTTAGTTTCATTAATGAACATGCTATTTGTCTAAATTGATATGTATGATGAAGAATATGCATGATGTAAAGATACATGAAATTTAGACATTGCTTATTCTCTTTTACTTGGTTTACCTGATTATGTGGGATATGGGGCTTCACATAAGCATTGCACTTGAAGGATTGGGAAGGGGTTGTGAGTAAAGGATTTATATATTTTGAGGTTACGAACTCTAGTAAATGAATTGTTGTTCTGACATTATATTGGAGTTGTTATGTTGATATGACCTCAATTTGATGCTATTCATGATGATATGACCTTATGCTAATATTGATTTTTTGTTGAGTATGAACTTGTCTTGAGTGATGTTATGCATTTTGACTTGTATATATATGCTCTTATATGTGCCTAAAGGCTTTTGAAAGTGACTTTGCATAGAATTGAACAAAATGACCTTTTAAGAATCAATTCTATGGTTATACTTGCATATGTTTCCATATTTAGTACATATGGTTGTATTAACTCATATTCTTTCCTTTTTTCCAAACAATATAGGTTCGGGCCATCGAAGTATATGAGGACACTTTGCATGAAGATTTGCAACTATTTCCCATGTTTTTGGTAAAACCACAATGTTTGGTGATGTTATCATTTGTGTATACTAGCTATGTTTTTGTTATATCGAAGGACTATTATTCCTTCCTTTATCATTTGAGACTATTGCTGCAAGCCTATATATGGTACATTGTGTTGAAGTAAGGGCTATAAAAAATGTTGTAATACTCTATAGATAGTTTAATGTGAGATAAAGTATTAGACTAATGTTAATATTTTTTAAAATTGTCTAATTAAGTATCCTATGTAAACATCAATAAGCTAGGAGTCTATGTAAACTCCATATATGATAAGTGATAGGTCTATGTATACCTCACTATGTAAAAGTTTTTAATTTTCCTCTTTTTGACCTATGATACGTTATGACGAATGCTAAGGCCTAGCCGAAGTCCTCTTTGAGGACGAAGACGCAAATTACGTTAGTGGGTGCTCCCCTATCGTGACCCTAGGAGTCTTTAGTAAACCTACTCCATGTTTTCAAGGAACTATCATCTTAAGTCAATCATGTCATGGAAGGAAACTATAGCAACATCCATTATAAGCATACATCATGAAGAGGTCATGTCATAGGTAACTTTAAGTCATAGTTGTGTCATGTATGTATGGCATCCCATACTACCATCCAGATTAAGTATTTCTCTAGTTTATCCTACTCCAAGCTAACTCATCTTGCATAATTGTCTATCAATGTAAACACGGTAACATAATAGACCTACTACTATGGAAATCATCTCAACACACTAACCAACCTAACAATGGAACGACAAAACCATTATAACTACCATGCATTCAATAATGTAGATGTAAGCTAATAATAGGGGAGCATAAATCGTCAACCCTAAGCTATCATGAGAAACTAATCGCAAGTTGTTCCATGAAATGCACTTTGCATGCAAGTCAAGCTAACATTAGGAGAAAATAGAACTTCTTCCTAAAGCTGACATGAAATGGTGTTATCCTGACAAAATCAAGCTGACATGATAAGGCATCTCACAACACAAGGTCAAGATGAACATGGGAGAGTTGCTTCCTCCATCGCAAGCTCATATTAGTTTTATCACCTCGAACTTGAAAGGTATCTCAAAAAACAATTAAGATACCTAGAGCCTCACATGTGTCTAAAAAGGTTTTAAATATGTTACATAAGTGTTTTACAGTATGCGTACTTTATTTGAAGTGATTTGGAGGTCAAACGTCCAAGAACTTCCGATGACGTTCGAAAGTTATCCTTGAGACGTGCTTGTATGTCTTAGTATCTCTTGGCATGTTTTACATATCCGTTTTGATTGAAATTTGTATGGAAGGTCTTTAACATTATAATTATCGTATTTAAGTTTGAAACATCAAGGCACGAATCCTCATGGACCACCCAAGGGTCCTTGAGGAGAACCCTAAAGGCTTCCTAGACATTGCATTGGCATTGTAAATCTACATCTAGGATCAATACCCCATAGCCATGTTGACGCCCCGCCTTCTGGATGGAGTAGCCCCATAATTATCGTAGGTAGCTTAAGGACCAAGTGTTGAGCCTCAGACCCAAAAAACGGTTTCTAGTACGGTCCTTCGATGGGGCTATGAGGCATAGTTTTTATCCGTCGCTTGATGTCTGTGTTTTGCTGCAACACACTGTTTCGTTAAAGGGATGGATGGGAAATTCACACCACATTCCTAAATTACATTGGACGGTAATTATGGGGTATTTTAGGTATAATAAGTTAGTTAGTAGATTGAAAACCCCATTTCAAATCCATTCTTCAAATTTCATCTTCCCTCTCAAAACAAAACCTCTCTAGATTCCTCCATTGGAGATGAAGCTATAGAACAAGCTTGTTTATGCATTGTTATGGTTTCTTCATCAAGTTTTCTTTGTTTTATCCTATAATGATGTATGGTGATCCTTCATATTTAGAAATCCATTCATATAGAGAGTTCTTTCAAAGGTTTTCAAAGAGAATTCATGATCAAAACTTCATATCTTTCAATCTAGCCATGAGTTCATTCCCAAATTTATTTCAAAACCATGCTTATCATGAATTTTAGAAATTTCTACTTTCTTAAATGTTATTTTCAATCCAATTTCATGATGGACCCATGATCCTCCCAATTTCTCAATTTAACCTATATTATGGTTATTGTGATCTTGATGTTAGGTTGATAGTAGTGTTATTCAATTATGGTATATTGACTATAAATAATGTTTTATGTTTTAATTGATGATTAAATGTGGATAATTGATCAATGATGTAATCTATATAATGTGATCTTGATCCTATGATGATTGAATTGTGATTTAGTTTATGTAAGTGTACTTTTGGATACTGCCTTATACATGAACTGTTAGTGAATTATAAGAACTTATCAATGATTATCAAATCTTGGTGAATTGGTAAGATTACCCTACTTCTTCTATTTTACTGTAGAATTGATAATAGATTGGCCTTGTATGGCATTGTACTGTATGGTCTACTTATGGCGGCGGTGTTTACATTCTTTCCAATATATATATTTTATGGTCATGGCCTTGAAATAAAATGTATGTCTTGTGAAAGTGTGGTTGTGTTACAAAAATATGCAGTTCCATGCCTAGTCTCTTAATCTAGTATCATGTGCTTGATGCTAATGGTGTCTTCAACATTGAATGAAGTGGTAAGGGTTAGATTTGGTCTGTCTGCTGCAAATGACAAATTTCTAATGGTGAATAACCCCTACCAATGTACCTCTATATGAATGTGTGATCTTAGCTAGTGTTAGGAGTCTAGAATGCAAATGTTGAAGTTGTTTTGTCTCCTATACTATGATGTGGTGTGTGCCCTATAAAAGAATATGAATTGTAGTCTTAAGAGGTGTCTGCCTCAGATTGTGTTGATAGGCATTATGTGATCATGTTGTCCAGGTGTACACACACCTCATGCATGCTTATAAGTAGTATAGGTTCATGGTGTTTAATGAAATGTTTATTCTCATATGCACTAATGTCTACTAAGATGCATGTAAAGTATATGTCTATGAAAGTATGAATGTATATTCACTAGGATGACTAGATAGATTAACTAGTATAGGTAAGGGTATGGGACTTTTTCAATACATTGCACATGTCTACCTTTATAGAATAGTTCCTAGGGTGATTACTATATATGCATGAATATGAATGCATGAATTACGCCATGAACATGAAAGTATAATATAGGTTGAAGTATGCATGTTTGTATTATCCAAATGTTTTTAGGTGAGTCCTCATGTAAGTACATATACGCACACATGAATGCATATAATGTGGCATATATGATGATCTAGTAAAGAGGGAGTCTCTTGAATGGTATTTTCAATTCTACTATAAACTAGATTGTTCCTTAATATGCTATGCCCATGTGAAAGGTTTTCTCACATGAATTAGGTTGATTAGAGTACATTCTCATCTATAACCTATGATAAGCATATGAGGAGTTAGTTCTCCTAACGCCATTTTATGAACTACATTTAATAAAGACTTTTCAAATAAAGGGAAGTTAACTTAGAACCGAGTGAATTTCATGATAAGGGGTGCTCCTTCCAAAATGGAAGGCTTGTTCACCAAATGTCCTCACGAGGTAGATAACTATAATACCCAAGTGGCATAAAGAGGGTTTTCATATATATCTCGAAGTTTCCATAACTATGTTGTCATCATAGGACCTAGCAAGTGGATCCACCTACATGCTACTATGATGTTAATGTTGTACCTTGCAAAGTAGAGCACCTCCTCTTAGAGTGAGGTTCCATGACACCAAATTCCATGTTTGGATTACATGGTCTCATTGTCGGTTAAGGTCAGGATATCCCTAAAGTAAAATGGACAATAGAAATAATGTGATGACCCCAAACTTGTATAGACTAAGGGAAGTTTTTATTCTAGGTGAGGGTATGGGACTTTACCTATACATTGTACAAGTAGTTCTTGAATGGTGTTCTAGGAATGTGTTCTATACATATATGATTATGTATATGTATTATATCCATGATATCATGACCTAATTTTATGATAATATTCATGGTATGAGTCCTATGGTATCTATATGATGAGGTTGTTCTCATTGACTATATGATGATGGTCTTACTTGGCACGTATGAAGTTTCCTTTACTTATCTTGATGATGTATGAAGTAAATGATATGCTTGTGGTTTCTTTGTGAGTTGACTAAGTACATTTGAGGCTATGGGACTTCACATATACATTGCACTAGTAGCCTTAGATGGGGATTATGAGTATGGTCTTGTTATGTCCTTATGAAATGAAGTCCAAGTATGTTATTGTTGACTACTGCCTCTTATGATGTTGTTGGTAGTGTTGACTTGCATGTTTCTTGGAATGGGTCTTATATGTGGTACTTAAAGTATGTTTTTCATATGTAGACTATGTGTTTCATGAAATGTGGTGCATGTGTGAACTTATGTACTTAAGTTAATGATGGTTGTATGAATGTTCACCTTTGTAACCTCTAGGTGATGTTGAGTGTGGATGGTGGAATGGGACACTATTCATGCATTTCCCCAAGTATCACAAGAGGGTTACTTGCGAGATAAGGAGTTAAGGTAAAGGAATGTTATTGTACTTGAAATGCTAAATGTGCCTTAAATTCAATGTATGCTTTATACGATGTTATGACTATTGTAGTTGTCTATATGAAGTATGTGACGTATATTTTGTTATTGTTCCAATCTTTATGAAGTTTCTTTCAAAATACATGCAGCATGATTTCAAACTAAAATGTCCTCTTTAGATGCATGGTTGTCATACCTAATATATTCTTGGACTAACACTATTCTTCTTCAACTTTTTACAAAAAGTGTAGGTTATGGATGCTTAAAGGATGTGTCTAAAGTGATGGGATTGATATGTGTTTCCCAAGCTCAATAAAGGGATCCTTATGATTCAAGGATTTCCTATGTCTTGTTTATGTTCAAAGTTATGTCATAGCATATTTATTATTGTATGATGATAAGAGTCGTGTCCTATTCTATTCTAATGATGTTGAGTCTAAGATGACAAAAGATACATAGAATATAACTCTGTATTATGAATTACATTATATATATATATATATGTGTGTGTGTGTGTGTGTGTGTGTGTGTGTGTGTTTGTCTGTGTGTGTGTGTGTATATATATATATATATATATTTATATATATATATATATATTTATATATATATATATATATGAAATGATTATTCTACCATACCATGTGCTTTGAAAAGCTTTATTTCCCACTTAATATACCTATGGCAAGGCAATGAATGATGACTATGGGCTTGTATAAGACCTCCGGAAGGTCAAGTAGGTCATATTACTTCTAGGAGTACTCACCGATCATGAAAAAACGTCCATGATCATTTTAACTCAAGCCTCCTTGAGATTTACTATTTGAAACTACCCTTTAGTATTTCATCTCAAGCTATCACGAGATCCACCAACTCCAGCTACCATGAGATCTACTATCTCAAGCTATCATGAGATTCATCATCTCAATCTATCATTAGATTCATCATCTCAAGCTATCATGAGATTACTAATCTAAAGCTATCACAACTTAGTCTTATCTCACCAAGTCAATTACACATGAAGTGACCATACAATTCATCGTCAATCTATTCTTAATCTAGCATGCCTTGATTCTTTTTACGTGCTTAGGCAACCTAGAATCCATATATGTGAGAGAACTTGCATACCCTGTCTTGTTTATGTCTATGTGTAAAAGAGAAAGAAAACAACATCACAATCTCCTCATAATGACTTCACTCTAAAAGCCCTAGCATTAATGGAATACAAGCCCTACAATCAATTATTACCTTCAATTCATCATGATCCATGTTTAATTAGAAGTTAATTCATTCAATTATATCATTAGAAGTGTAAGGTCTCTCAAAAAGAAGTAAGGTATATAGAGCCTCACGTGTGCCTAAAAAAGTTAATAACAGGTTGATTTAGTGTGTTATATTGTTAATACTTGATTTGAAGTGATTTGGAGGTCAAACGTTTAAGACATTCGAAAGTTAGCCTTGAGACGTGCTAGTGTGTTCTAGTGTGCCTTGGTATGTTTTACATGTTTTATGCCAAAATTTTTAGGGAAGGTACTTATATGTTTATGATCGTGTTTAAGTTTGAAATGTTTGGGCATGAATCCCCAAGGACCACCTAAAGGGTCCTTGAGGAGGACTCAAAACCTGGCCAGAAACTGCATTGGGAGTTTGCAATTGACAAGCCAATGGATCATGGATTGTGCATGGATCAACGGCCCATCAATTGGGGTTATTGCTAAACATTTAGAACTGTGAGCTCAACCCCCCAAAATGGAGTCTCTGTCACAACTGACGGACGTTAAGCAAGACAGCGTCGTTCCATCGATGGTCTGTTGCCATGCACATTGTTTCAACCTTCAGGTTCTACCTGCACCTCACTGACATTAAAGCGGTGAACGGAAAATTCACCCCACATCCTATGTTTATTGAATTATGACTGCATAATGTTCAATTGCTTATAGATACTGAATTGATTGTGAATTATTGGTAATTTATTAGTGATGGTAAGGGTTTGGAGAATCGGTAAGATTGACATATATTCCTTATACTTTCTATAGAATTGATGATGTAGTGTATATTGTATGTTATGGTCCACTTATGGTGACAATTTTAACTTTCTTGTAAATCCATATATATGTTTATCATGGAGTTGATGTCATGTTTATGAATTATGAAGTGTTTTTATGACGATCACACAATGTGTAGTATATGCCAAGTCTCCAATTCTTTATCATGTCCTAGGTGTTGATAATGCTTTCTACATGTGCATGAAGATGTTAGGGTTAGGTGGTCAATACGTGTGGCATTGATGAAGTTATGTTAATGCATGACCGCCTACCTATGTACCCCTACATGAATATGTTGTCTTGAGCATGATTAGGAGTCTTAGATGTAAATGATGAATATGTCTTGTCTCCTATACTATAATGTGGTGTGTGGTCTATGCATGAATGTATATGGTGATCTTAAGAGGGTAGCTGCCTCAATATTGTGCTGATAGCCATTATGCTATCATGTTGACCAATATGAAAACATACTAACATCTCATGCATAACTAGGCTAGATTCATGGTTTCTAATGAAAGGATAGTTCTCACTATTTTCTATTACTATGCAAGTAAATTCTACGTTTATGAAAGTATCAAAATGTATCTTAATTAGGATGACTTGATAGGTGAAATAGTATAGGTAAGGTATAGGACTTTGACTATACATTGCATATTTCTACCTTGTTAGAATTTTTTTTGGGTGATTACTCTATGCATATGAATATGAATGCATGATTAAGATATGAACATGAAAGTATATGCTACGATTTCAAGTATATGTTATGATGAAGCATGCATATGTGCTGAGACTAAATGTGGCATGTGAACTGTTTCCTCATGTACAAACATACAGACACTTGAATGAATGCACAATTAAATCATGTATGATCACTTTGTAAATAGAGTCATTTGAAAGGTTTTCTGAAATATATTCTAATCTAGACTATGCTTGAATGTGTTATATCCACGTGAAAGGTTTTCATACATGATTTGGGTTGATGAAAGTATTCTTCTCATATATAAAGTATAAGCTAAACATATGAGGGGTTAACAATCCTAAAGCTTACTTTATGAAAATAACACTAGCAAAGGCTTTTCAAAAAGGGAACTTAGCTTAGCACCAAGTGAACTTGACAATGAGAGGTGTTGACTCCCCATGGAGGGATATTCATCCATGGTTTCTCATTAGATGAGGAATCCAATGATAATTGGAATGTATAGGGTCTAATACATATATCCTATTTCCTTAACTATGTTGCCCCAAAGGACCTAGCAAGTGGATCCACCTAATAGGTTAGAATGATGTTAATGTTCTACCTTGGAAAGTAGCATACCCTCTTTTCGGTGTCAAGGGTTGAAATCATATTCCATGTTTATCTCACATGGTCTTAATGGTTGTTAAGGCTAGGATTTGCCTAAATGGAAGTAATGAAATGAACTGAACTAGGATCACCCAAGGGAAGTTGCTTAGTGTAGGTGAGAGCAATGAACTTACATATGCATTGCACCAGTAACTCTTGAAAAGAGTTCTATAAAGGTTTTTCATATGTATATGTTTGTTTATATATCTCTCATGCATGACACTATGACATTTACCTACTTGTTATGATAATATGAATAGTATAAGTCTTATGGTGTCTATATGATTAGGTCTTAGCTTATAAGCATAATGTTGGTCTCATTGACTACATGATGATGGTATTATTTCCTATGTAGGAAGTTCTCTATACTTTTCATGTTGATGTAACAAGTAAATGGTATGCTTGTGGTATCTTTGTGAGTTTACATGTTACGTGTGAAGTTATGGGGCTTCACACGTACATTGCATTAGTAGTCTTAGATTGGGATTATGAGTAAGATCTTATGATTTTTTTAATGAAATGGAGTACAATCATGTATTTTTTGACTAATACCTTATTGTGATGTAATTGGTAGTGTTGACTTGCATGTTTTCTTGGAATGAGTCTTATATGAGGTTCATGTCATATGTTGAGTTACAAGTGAAGTATGTGTTGTCATGATATTCTATGCTTCTATGAATATATACTTGTTTTGATATTAATAGAGGTTATTTGAATGTTCACCTTGGTGACCTTAAGGTTTTGCTTGAGTGTGGATAGTGGGATGGGACAGTATTCATATTGCACCATGTGTTACTACAGGGTTACTTGGGGGTAAAGGACTTAAGGTAAAAGAATGATAATATTATGAAATGCTAAATCAGCCTTAGATGAGTTATGTGGCTTAATGTGGTGTTGTGACTATTGTACATGCCTATATGAAGTATGTGAGTTGTATGATCTTATTATGTTGATATTCAAGAAGTTTTACAAAAAGGCATGAGGCATGGTTTCTAACTAAATGTCCTCTTGAAATTCATGTTATTGCATGGTTGCCATACTTAGTGCATTGTTATACTAATACCATTCGTCTTCATATTTTTAAACAAAGTGTAGGTGGTAATGGCTAGAGGATGTCTCTTAATGTGAAGGTCTTGGATAGCTTTACCAAGTTTAAGTAAATGGAGTCCTTAAGGTTCAAGGATTTCCCATGTCATGTTTATATTCAAAGTTATATAACAGTTTAGATATTATTTTATGTTGTTAAGGGTAGTGTCCCTATTTAACTTTATTGATGTTAACTTTAAAATGGTAAAAGAGAATTATAGTCTAACTATGTATTATGACCTATATAGTGTATATATGAAGTAATGATTCTAGCATATGATGTATTATCAAAAGTTTTAAATTTTCAACTAAATTTCCGATGATAATGTGATGAATGATGTCTATAGGCTTGTACAAGACCTCCGAGAGCTCAAGTGCGTTGTGTTACTTCTAGGGCGTGCTCCCCAGTCGTGACAAATGTGATAACAAAGCATGAGGTTATAAATGTTTTTTAAGGGTCCCAATTCATTGCCACATCTAGTATAGTCTTGTTCATCGGTGGTGAGTCCCAACACATCTATCAGAAAGAGGTCATAGGACGATAGAGTTTCACTTTCTTCAATACTTTTGTGTCATGCCATAGAACTTAACTCTATATGATCTTTATCTCTTATGTTTTCTTGTCCGGTGGTCATTTAGATGTGATTGCTTTGATTAGATGATATTTAAATGCGTGAGGGCGAAAAGGTGAGTTTTGTTGCTTACTTTTGTTTATGTCTTGATGAGTATGTGCGAAGGTGAATTTGAATATATGTTGATGTGATTCCATTTGTGTCTAGATATGTGATTTATGAGAAATGACATGTTTTGTGAGAATTTTTGTCATGGCATAGTAATAGCTTAATAATAGATGTTATTGTTGATTGCAGTTCACATTTGGAATGATAGGTTTCAATATGATTCGTATGATGATAGTGTAATGTTATAGATTAGGTTTTAAATGCTTTGGAGAAATGTGGTAAATAGTGAGGAAGATACATGTTGCTTATATATATGTGTAATGGTTCAAATGTTGCCCTTTTATACGTGCCTCTTAATAGTTGCCTTTGTGTGATTGGAGTCTATTTTATAGTCTTGTACCTAGAAATGAAGGTAGAATGCTTACCTTGTAAGGTGATTGTGGAGTATGATAGTTAATGGGAGAACCGTTATGTTGAGTTGATTAGTTCCCTTATGAACCTATTTTAAGAGTGGGGTAAAAGGGGAGAAAAGGGTTTTATTCCATGAGTTTGGGTTATGTTTTACCCTACGTCGAATTAAAAGGATGCAGGCATTATTTAGTTCATGGGGAGTGAAAGTGAATTGATGTTGACCTATTTTGAAGTGGTTAATTGTCTTTTAAGGCTTCATGTTGTTGGGTAATATGACCTAGATGGATTTTTATGAGTGTCCAATAGGTATTAGACATAGAGGAATGATGATGCATGGACGATACATCTTGAAGGTTTGGATAAGTTGATCTTAAATTGAGTTTACCCAAAGTGGAGGATAATGATTTGAGAAGTAAGGTTCCAAATATCTCTATCTTGTCCTTATATTTTTAATCTTGTTTGAAAATTAAGAGTTTATAGTAGCTTGTTATGATAGGAGTCTTGCATATAAGTGTATGTTGCATGTTCTCCGTATGCTATGTGTGTCTTAATTGACCCTAATTCGTGCATTTTGTGAGGCATTATTTCATGTTGATGAATTTTATATCAAACTCATGTTTTCTCATAATAGTTGTGAATTTGACTTCATGAGATAATGTAATGTGTGGTGTTTACACCACAATGAAAATTTGAGTCTCCCTTAAATGAAAAATGACGAGTCTCTTAAAAATGTGTGACTTTTGTGATTCGGGAAGTGTTATTGCAGGTTCACTCTTGAGAAGTGATGGTATGTCTATCGAATGTTCTTGTTGTGTGCGTATAAATTGCAAGAATTTTCTCTAATTGATTCATGTTTATGAAACTAGTGTCATGGTAGAATTTGAAACTATGTGAAATAATTTCCTATTGTTGTGATGTGTGTGATGTTTTTTACCATGTTGATTTAATTAGGTAGGAACTATGAGCATGCTTTGGAAAAAAGTGAGAATTTCTCTTTATAATGAATTGACCTTTGTGCATTGCTTGTTTATGAACTCATGGTAACATGTGAGCATGTTTAGGCAAAGATCATTCCTCCTTAAACATAACAAAATGTGGTAATGTTACATATGACCTAAAATGCATTATGTCTAAATGATAAGGATCTTGTTGATCTACATTGATCATGATATATGTGCATTGAGTATGAGATGCTTATTTGCCTCTTGAGTGATAATGTTGAATCTTTCTACTAGTGATTCAAAAGATTATTACATGCTGAGCTCTTAAATGAAATAAGCTGTAAAGACCATGTTATGATTAGGAGAAGGATGTTCCTCCTATGAACATGAGAAGTGCCTATGTTCTTGATTCATTGAGGGGTGAGTGAGTAGATGTTTTACTTGCTTGTGTTTCCTTGAGTACAGAATGATGTAATGGGTTTGTTCCTTGTAAGTTTGGTGCATTGACTATTATATGATGATGTGTTGAATGTTTTGATCAGCTCTATGAGCCATTGATGTTCTTGAAAGTGTTTTAAATATTCCAAGTGTCATTTGAGGACGAATATTCCCAAATGGGGGATATTATAAGGTCTTCAAAAATGAAGTGACGTATCTAGAGCCTCAAATGTGACTAAAAAGGTTAATAACATGTTTATTTAGTGTATTAAAGTGTGTATACTTGATTTAAAGTGATTTTAAAGTCAAACGTCAAAGAATGTCTGAGACGTTTGAAAGTTAGTCTTGAGACGTGCTAGTGTTTTTAAATATGCCTTGGTATGTTTTACATGTTGTTAGATGGTCAAATTTAAAGGAGGAACTTAACATGTTTATGATTGTATTTAAGTTTGAAAAGTTTGCACGACTCCCGAAGGACCACCCAAAGGGTCCTTGAGGATGACCCAAAGGTTGGCTAGAAACTACTTTGGCAGTGTGCAATGAACGAGCCAATGGATGACAGATCGTCCATGGATCTACGCCCCGTCGATTGGGGGAGTTTCTCAAAAATTAGAAGTGTGAGCTCAGACCCCCAAAATGGAGTCTCTGTCGCCATCAACGGACGTGCAGCATGGCACCCTCGTTCCATCGATGGTCCGTTGCCATGCACTTCGATTGAACCTGCAGGTTTCTTCATCAAGTTTTTGTGGATTTCTCATGTAATGAGGTACGGTAGTACTTCATCTTTAGTTATCCTTTCCTCTAAGGGAAGTCCCTTCAAAGGTTTTAAAACAAAATTCAATGATCCAAATCCTTAACTTTCAATCTAGTCATGGGTTCATTCTCAAATTGAATTCAAAATAATAATGATGATAAATTCATGATTAACTACTATTTTATTGATGATTTTCAATAAAATTTTATGAAGAACCAATGAACCTCTCAATTTCTCAATTTAACCTATACTGTGGGCATTGTGATGTTGATTCTACATTGATTGAATTATGATTATATAATGTTGAATTGCTTATAGATACTGTTGTCTATGTGAATTGATGATGAATTATTTGTAATTGATCAATGATGATCAATGTTTGAAGAATTGGTAAGGTTGACCTATATTCCTCTACTTTCTATAGAATCGATGATTTTTTATATTATACATTGTGTGGTATGGTCCACTTATGATGACGTTGTTTACTTTTTTGTCAATATCTATATGTTATGATCATGGAACTTTAATGAATATTTATGAATTATGAAGTATGGTTGTTATGATCACACAATCTGAAGTATATGTGTAGTCTCTAATGCTATATTATTTTCTAGGTGTTAATAATGTTTTCTACATGTGCATGAAGATGTTAGGGTTACGTGGTCTATACATGTGACAATGATGAAGTTATGTTGATGTATAACCCCCTACTTATGTACCCGCTACATGAATTTGTTGTTTTAAGAATTATTAGGATTCCTAGATGTAAATGATGAATATGTCTTGTCTCATCCTATGTTATAATGTGGTGTGTGGTCTATGGATGAATGTATATGGTGATATTAAGAGTGTGGATGCCTCAATATTGTGTTGGTAGCCATTATGTGATCATGTTGACCTATATGCACACAAACTCACATATCATGCATATCTATGACTAGGGTAGATTCATGAAATCTAATTAAAGGATGGTTCTCATATGCACTATTGTATACTACTATACATGTAAAATCATGAAAGTAACAAAATGTATCTTAACTAGAATGACTTGATAGGTGAACTAGTATAGGAAAGGGTATGGGACTTTGCCTATACATTTCTGATGTCTACCTTGATAGAATAGTTTCTAGGGTGATTACACTATCTATATGAATATGAATGCATGATTAAGCAATGAACATGAAATTATATGCTACGTTGTCAAGTATATGTTATGATGAGGAATCATATGTGTGGTGTCTAAACGTGGTATGTGAAAGTTTTCCTCATGTATGAACATATACACAAAAATGATTGAATGCACAATGAAAGCATGTTTAATGATCTAGTAAATAGAGTCCTTTGAAAGGTTTTCTAAATTGTACTCTAAACTAGATTGTGCTTGAATATGCTATGCCCATGTGAATAGTTTTCTCACATGATTTAAGTTGATGAAAGGACAATTCTCATCTATAACCTATGAGCTAAGATTAGGAGGGGTTAATACTCCTAAAGCCTATTTTATAAAGATAATACTAATAAAGGCTTTTAAAAAAGGAACTTAGTTTAGCACCGAGTGAACTTGACAATGAGAAGTGTTGACTCTCCTTTGAGGGAGTTTCACTCATGGTTTCTCATGAGATGAGGACACCAATGCTAATTGAGATGTAAAGGGTCCAATACATATCTCCTAGTTCCAATAACTATGTTACCTCATATGACCTAGCAAGTGGATCCACCTAATGTACTAGAATGATGTTAATGTTCTACCTTGGCAAGTAGGATACCCTCCTTCCAGCGTAAGGGGTTCACACCGGATTCCATGTTTTGCTCACATGGTCTTAATATCAGTTAAGGCTAGGGTTCCCTAAATTAAAATGGACAATGGAAGTGGAGTAATGAACCCTAACTAGGATTACCTAAGGGAAGTTGTTTAGTGTAGGTGAGAGTAATAAATTTGCCTCTGCATTTCACAAGTAGTTATTGAATGAAATTCTAGGAAGGTGTTTTATATGTATATGTACGTGTATATATCTCTCATGAATGACACTATGTCATTGACCCACTTATTATGATAATATGTGTACTTTGAGTCCTTTGGTGTCTATATGATGAGGTTTTACCTTATGAGCATAATATTGGTACTATTGACTAAATGATGCTGGTCTTACTTTATATGTATGAAGTTTTCTATACTTGTAATGCTCATGTAAGAAGTAAATTGCATGTTTATGGTCTTTTTGTGAGTTAACTTAGTATGTGTGAGGTTATGTGGCTTCACACGTACATTGCACTAGTAGGATTAGATTGGGTTTATGAGTAAGGTCTGATGATGTTTTAATGAAATGGAGTCCAATCATTTATTTGTTGACTTATTCCTTATTCTAATGTTATTGGTACTGTTGACTTGCATGTTGTCTTGGAATGAGTATTATATGATGTTCATGCATTATGTTGAGTTACAAGTGAAGTATGTGTTGTCATGATATGTTATGCCTTTATGAATATGTATATGTATTTGATGTTAATGGAGGTTATGTTAATGTTGTTCATAGGTTGGCTAGATTGAATGCGAGGATGAAAGATTCTCTAAATGGTGGTTTTATTTGGTGGTTGAGGTGAAGTTCAATTAACACCTTGATCAACCATTTGATGGAGTTAAAAGAATCGGTTCTTCGTAAGCTTAACGAGTCATTCTTCTTAGGGGGAGTGGTGTCTTGACGTATTAAGAAAGATTTTGTATTCCCAATGTAGATGGGTTAAGGAACCAGATCCTTGAGGAAGCTCATGGGTCCCGTTACTCCATTCACCTAGGTTAGACAAAAATGTACCATGACCTTAGGGAAGTATTTTTGTGGGAAGATTTGAAAAAGGACATAGCGGAGTTTGCTGCTAAATGTCAAAATTTCCAACAAGTGAAAGTTGAACAATAAAATTCGAGCGGTTCCCTACAAGAAATCTAAGTTCCTACTTGGAAGTTTGAAGACATCAATATGGATATTGTATAGGTTTGCCTCAGACTCAATGACAATATGACTCTATATGGGTGATTGTGGAGAGGTTGACTAAGTCCTCTCACTTTATTCCCGTCAAGTCTACTTATTCAGTGGAACATTATGCATGGATCTTCATAGATGAGATTTTATGTCGCCATGGTATTTCGTTATCCATCATATAAGATCGGGTTGCACAATTCACATCTAGGATTTGGAGGTCATTCCAAGAAGGATTGGGTACTAAGGTGAAGCGAAGAACTGCTTTACATCCAAAAAAGGATGGCCAAGTAGAGCTTACTACTCAAACCCTTGAGAATATGCTTAGAGCTTGTGTTATTGATTTTTATGGGAAATTGGGATAAGCATTTACCTTTAGTGGAGTTTGCTTATAATAATAGTTTTCATTCATCCATATCCATTATGAAGCATTGTATTGTAGGAGGTGTAGGTCTCCTATTGGATGATTTGAAGTGGGTGAACCTTCGCTTCTTGTTCCCAATTTGATTTATAAGACATTGGAGAAAGGTCATATCATAAGGAAGCGGTTGCAAACGGCCTATTGTTTGCAATTCTCTTATGTCGATCATAGGAGAAGGGATTTTCAGTTTGAAGAAGGTGATAAGGTGAATTTGAAAATTTCGCCTATGAAAGGGGTTATTAGGTTTGGCAAGAAAGGAAATTTGAGTCCTCGTTATGTGGTTCCCTATGAAATCTTGCAAAGGGTTGGTAAGGTTTCTTATGAGCTAATGTTGCCTAGTGAAAGGGTTTTTGTTCATCCGATTTTCCATGTTTCCATGCTTAAGAAGTGTATCGGTGATCCTGAGTCTATTGTTCTTATTGAGGGTCTTGGTGTGAAGGATAACCTCTCTTGTGAGGAAGTTGTAGTTCAAATCCTTTATAGGTAAGTAAAAAAATTGAGAAACAAAGAGGTGGCTTCAGTAAAGGTGTTATGGAAGAATCACCTAATTAAGGGTGCAACATGGGAGGCCGAGGCCAACATGAAGTCTCGTTACCCTCATCTATTTGATAAATAAGTTTAGTTGTTCTTACTAATAATGCAAATAATGACAAAAAAATTAATTTTCTTGATTATTGGTGAAGTTTTGCAAAATGTGCTTTTTTGGATATTATTACAGTTACTTATAGTGAAATGTGCTAATGATTTGCAATTTTTCTTGTTTGAGTCATATTCTGCATTTTATATGGTGAGTCGTTATGAAATGATATGTAGCATGTAGGTAAGCTGAAATTTGACAAAATTGACTCACAAATGGTATGTTGCGCTCTTGTTGTTGTGAGAAGGATATTCCTCATAATGTAATGTTGAACCTTATGTGTGGTAATTGATGTTTTTGAATTGACTTGTGTAAGTGATATGATTGAAGTTGTAACTTAATTTGTTATATTGTTGTTGGTTGGGCTGCTAGTCTTGAGTCTATTCCTTCTTTCAAAAGATTTTTACTGTCATTCGGGGATAATGTTCCTAAGCGAGGGTGATAATGTAACACTTCAAAAATACAAGACGTATTCTAGAGCCTAACATAAGTGTCATAAGGTTTATAAATTTTTTTAATGTCCATTTTAATGATTATAAGTCATTTAGGTAGTCTAGAAACAACAACATCCAAGAACGTTCATGACGTCTGGAAACTAGTTCGAGGAGGTACTAGTGTGCCTTCGCTTATTTGACTAGCTTTGTGAAGTCAAAAATATGAAAATTGGTGCAAGGGTGTCTAACATGTGTTTAAGTTGATTAATAGTTGAAACGTCCGGGTACGACTCTCCAAGGACCAACCAATGGCCCTTGAGGAGGAATATCTTGTTTGGGGTCAAAATCACTGCTGAGCATTGTGCACCCACGAAGGGTGGCAACATAAAGTGTGTGGATCGACGGGGCGTCGATTAAATCCATCGACCAACACTTAGCCAAATACCTGAAGGACCTTTTTTGGCAGGTATTTGAACTCATCGATGAATGAGCAGCACAAAAGGAGGCAACGGTCGTCGACTCACAGACGGACCGTTGGTCGAGGTCTCATCTATGAGGGCCTAGTTTTCTGAAAAATTTAAGTTAGTTTTAATTAATTAATTAAGGAGTTAGGTCGTTAGTGTAAAAACCCTAAAAATGGATATGCTAAGTAATGCTTAATGTGTCTAGAATGCGTACAATTAGACCGGGTTCACACGGGTTGATGCGCATAGAACCAGAACTCTGAACCCTTACGACAGCCTATCCAACTAACTTGGGGAGTTATTTGATTTAGGAAACGTTGGTTCCAGCAATGTAGGGCTCCCAAATATGAAGATTTACCCGGATGAGTCTTTACCGACTTAAAAAGGGGAAATCTTAAGTTTTGAGGGTCTAGGGGTAAAATGGTCTTTTTCCAAGATAAGGGTAGTATCATAATTACCCTAAATATATAATTAATTATTTAATTAATAAGGTGGAAGGGGCATTTTAGGGAGAGAGGGCTGAAAATTGGCCCTTAGAGTGAAGTCTTGCTCCATACGGGTTCGAACCTATGTAGAAGCAAGGAATTAAATTTGTTTTAATTTAAATATGTAAATTAATGGAATTAATAAATATTTATTATTATTATATGATTTAAAATAAAAGGGAAATCATATTTTTACAATATAAAACCTTATTTGACTAAGTCCTAAACTAGTCTCCTAAGCCTAATAAAATTCTAACTCTCTCACGTCTATCTACTAAACATTCACGATCATTCTCTTTTCCTATTCATGTTTCTCTCTACCAAACAACATTCAAGAATAGAAAATTTACCAAGGTTCTTCACACTTGAAGAACTCACACGAAAATATAAGAAAAACAAATGTTAATCAATCACGTAGGCAAAGAGAATGTTTTTCGTCGTGTGGGGTATTGGAATTTCAATGTTGGACGTGTGTTTGGATAAGTTTTTGGGCAGCAAGTCAAGGTTTGAACGTCAAAAAGGTATGGGTTCTCTTTTCTCTTGGTCCCTTTCCCAAGAGATCCCTAAGATTCAGAAGAATATATTCTGAAAACTAGGGTTGTTCCTCGTTGCATGTCTCTGTCACTAGCTCCCAATGATTCGTAGGTTGGGTATGTTTTCTTGTAGATATTAGGCGTGTGTTCTATTTTCTTGATGAATATGTTCATGTATGTATGTTTTAAATCGTATGAAGGATCACCTATGTGATCTGAAACAATGTGCATGTGTGTGCAATGTGAACCATGACTATGTGCCTCGGGTTTAAGGATCTAAAATGTGATGTTAGTTCTTTGTATATGATACCATTACACGCCCGATCGTGTGTGTTGTCCAAGGCCTTTGATGGCATGCCCAACTGACGTCGTGTGACCGTGTGTGCTATTTAAGTGCTACGCAGGCATGCCACGCCCGAAGTCGTCCAACCGTGTGTGTTGTCCAAGGGCTATGATGACATGCCACGCCGGACGTTGTTTGACCGTGTGTGTTCTCCATGGGCTACGTTTGCATGCCACGCCCCACCGATTGTGCTCACCAAGGGCGATGATTACATGCCACACCCAATGTCGTTCGACCTTGTGTGTTGTCTATGGGCTATGATGCCATGCCACGCCCGACGTCGTCTGACCGTGTGTGCTGTCCAAGGGCTATGATGACATGCAAGGCCCGATGTTGTTTGATCGTTTCTGTTCTCCATGGGCTACGTTGGCATGCCAAGCCCAATGTTATTCGACCGTATGTGCTGTCCAAGGACTATGATGCCATGCCACTCCAGACGTCGTCTTTCAAGGGCTTTGATGGCATGCCACACCCTATGTCGTCCGACCGTGTGTGCAATCAAAGGGAGATAATGGCATGCCACGCCTCACATCATCCGACAGTGTTTGTTGTACAAGGAAAGAATGGCTTGCCACGCCTGACGTTGTCCGACTGTGTGTGCTGTGCAAGGGCCATGATGCCATGCCACGCCAGATGTCTTCCGACAATGTGCGTTGTCCAAGGGCTTTGATGGCATGCCACGTCCGACGTTGTCCGATCGTCTGCGCTGTCCAAGAGCTATGATGCCATGCAAAGCCCTGCGTCCTTTGACGGTTAGTGTTGTCCAAGGTATTTGATGGCATGCCATGCCCGACATCCTCCGACCGTGTGTGCACTCCAAGGACTAAGCGGGCACGACACGCCCAACATCTTTCCACCGTGTGTGTTGTCCAAAGGCTACGTGGGCATGCCACGCCTAACGTTATCCAACAGTGTGCGCTGTCCCAAGGACATGATTGCTTTCCACGCCCGACGTCATCCCATAGTTTTTGGTGTACAAGGGCAATGAGGCTTGTTATTCCCGACATCATCAAACCGTGTGTGCTATCCAAAGGTCATTGATGGCATGCCACGCCCGATGATGTTTGACCTCGTGTGCAGTCCAAGGCTATGAGGCATGACACGCCTGAAATTATCCCACCATGTGTGCTGTCCAAGTGCTATGTGGGCATGACATGCCCGACGTCGTCCCATCATATGTGTTGTCAAAGGGAGATGACGGCATCCAACTCGCGACATCGTCCGTCCGTGTGTACACTCCAAGGGTAATGATCGCATGCCATGCCTGACGTCGTCCAACTCTGTGTGCTCTCCAAGGGATATGATGCCATGCCACGTCAGACGTCATCTGACTCTGTGTGCTGTCCAAGGGTTTTGACGGCATGCATTGCTTGACGTCATCCGACCATGTGTGCTGCCCAAGGGCCATAATGGCATGCCACGCCCCACGTCGTCCGAGCGTGTGTTCTCTCCACGGACTATGACGCCATGACACGCTCGACATCGTCCGATCGTGTTTGCTGTCCAAAGGCTTTGATGGCATGCCACGCCCGACATTGTCCTACCGTATGTGCTCTCCAAGGACTACGCGGGCACGACACGCCTGACGTCGTCCATTCATGTGTGTTGTCAAAGGGAGATCATGAAATCCCACGCCCCACATTGTCCATCCATGTGTGCACTCCAAGGGTGATGATGGAATGTCATGCCCGGCTTCGTCCGACTGTGTGTGCTCTCCATGGAATACGATGCCATGCCACACCCGACATCATCCGACTGTATGTGCTGTCCAAGGGTCTTGATGGCATGTATTCCTGACGTCATCCGACTGTGTGATGCTGTCCATAGCCTGTTCAGCATGAGGAATGGCGCCCCTATCCCTTCTTTTTACGCTAGTTGCTCGCTCGCCCAGCGATAAAGGCCCTGACCCTCCTCAAAGGTCCATAATGGCATGTCAATCCCCATGTCGTCCAACCGCGTGTTCTGTCCAAGGGCTATGAGGCAATGCCAGGCCCGATATAGTCCGATCGTGTGTGCTGTCCAACGGCTTTGATGGCATGCCAGGCCTGACATCGTCCGATCGTGAGTGCAGTCCAAAGGCTACAGGGGCATGCCACGCATGACATCGTCCAGCCGTGTGTGCTGTCCAAGGCCTATGATGACATGCCATGCCCTATATCGTCAGACTGTGTGTTTTGTCCAACTAAGATAATGGAATGCCACGTCCGATGTCATCCAACAGTGTGTGCTGTGCAAGGAAACGATGTCTTTCCACGCCCGACGTCGTCCGACTGTGTGTGTTGTCCAAGAGCTATGATGCCATGCCACGCTAGACGTCTTCCCACAATGTGCGTTGTCCAAGGTCTTTGATGGCATGCCACATCCGACATCGTTCGATCGTGTGTGTTGTCCAAGGGCTATGATGCCATTCCACGCCCGACGTCGTTTGACCGTTAGTGCTGTCCAAGGGGTTTGATGGCATGCCACGCCTGACATCGTGCGACCGTGTGTGCTCTCTAAGGACTATGCGGGCATGAACGGCCGACGTCGTCCCACCGTGTGTGGTGTCCAAGGGCTACGTGGGCATGCCATGCCTGACATCATCTTACTATGTGTGTTGTCCCAGGGAAATTATGGCATGCCACGCCCGACGTCATTCCACGCTGTGTGCTATCCATGGTCTATGATGCAATGCCACGTCCAACATCGTCCAACCGTATGTGCAATCCAAGTGAGATAATGGCATGCCACGCCAAACATCGTTCGTCTGTGTGCGCTGTCCAAGGTCAATGAAGTTTGCCACACCCGATGTCGTTCGACCGTGTGTGCTGTCAAAGGGCTATGATTCCATACCACGCCCGGCCGTCTTTGTTGTCCATGGGACTTGATGGCATGCCACACCCGATTTCGTCTGACTGTGCGTGCTTTCCAAGGGCAGTTATTCCATGCCACGTCCGACGTAAAACTACCGTGTGTGTTTTCAAAGGTCTTTGATGTCATGACACGCCCGATGTCGTCCGACCATGTTTGCTATCAAATGGGTACGAGGGCATAACACGCCTGACATTGTCGCATCGTGTGTGTTGTCCAAGTCCTACGTGGGAATGACACGCTCTACCTAATTCCACCGTGTGTGCTATCCAAGGGCAATGATGGCATGTCACGCCAGACATCGTCCATACGTGTGTGCTGTCCAAGGACGATGATAGCATGCCACACACATTGTCATCTGAACGTGTGTGCTGTCCAAGGGCTATGATGCCATGCCACGCCCGACATCGTCCGACCATGTGTGCTTTCCAAGGGATTTGAGGGCATGCCACTCCCGACAACGTCCGATCATATGTGTTGTCCAAGGGCTATGATGCCATGCCATGCCCGACGTCGTTTGACAGCTCGTGCTGTCCAAGGGCTTTGATGGCATGCCATGCCTGACATCGTCCATCCATGAGTGAAATCCAAGGGATTTGGTGGCATGCCACGCCCGACATCGTAAGGATGTCTTTGCTGTACAAGGGCAATGAGGCTTGCCACGCTTAACGTCGTCCAACCAAGTGGGTTGTCCAAGGGCAATGATCAAATACCACGCCCGATGTCATCCGACCGTGTGTGGTGTCCAAGGTCTATGATTACATGCCATACCCGACAGCGTTAGATCGTGTGTCCTCTCCAACGGAGATGATTGCATGCCACGCCCGACGTCGTCCTTTTGGTGTGTTGTTCAAGGGCTATGATTGCATGCCCTTCCTGACATCGACATACTGTGTGTGATGTCCAAGGTATATGATTTCATGCCACGCCCGACGTAGTCCGACCGTGTGTGCTGTCTAAGGACTACGCGGGCATGGAACGACCGATGTCGTCCAACCGTGTGTGCTGTGCAAGGGATATAATGATATTTCACGCCCAATGTAATCCAACCGTGTGTGCAATCCAAGGGCTACGCAGGCATACCACGCCTGCCGTTGTCCAACCCTGACGTTGTCCTACAATCTGTGCAGTCTAATGGCTCTACAAGGATGCCACGCCTGACGTCGTCCAATCGTGTGTGCTGTCCAAGGGCTATGATGACATGCCACGCCCGACATCGTAAGACCGTGTGTGAATTCCAATGGAGATTATGGCATGCCACGCACGATATCGTCCGGCCGTGTGTATTGTCCAAGTGATTTGATGGCATGCCACTCCCGATGTCGTCTTACCTTGTGTGCTGTTCAAGGGCTACGCATGCATGACACGCTGAACGTTGTCCCACCGTGTGTGCTGTCTAAGGGCTACGTGGGCATGATCGCCCTATGTTGTCTCCCTGTGTATGCTGTCCAAGGGCGATGATCTGCAACACCCAACTACGTCCGACCGTGTGTTCTGTCCATAAAATATGATTAAATGTCATGCCCAATATCGTCAGACTGTGGGTGAAGTCTAAGGGAGATGATGGCATGCCCCGCCTGCCGTCGTCCAACCATATGTGTTGTCCCAGGGCTATGATTCCATGCCAAGTCTAATGTCATCTGATCGTGTGTGTTGTCAATGGGTCATAATGACATGCCACTCCCCACGTCGTCTGACCGTGTGTTCAGTCCAAGGTCTATGAAGCAATGCCACGCCCGACATCCTACGATCGTGTGTGATGTCCAAAGGCTACGCGGGCATGCCACACCCGACGTTATCCAACTGCGTGTGCTTTCCAAGGGCTATAATGACATGCCACACCCGACGTCATTTGACCATTTGTGTTCTCCATGGGCTACGTTGGCATGCCACGCCCGACCGGTTGTGCTATCCAAGGGCGATGATGGAATGCCATGCCCAATGTCGTTCGCCCGTGTGTGCTGTCCAAGGGCTATGATTCCATGCCACGCCCGATGTCGTCTTACCATGTGTGTTGTTCAAGGTCTTTGATCGCATTCCACACCTTATGTCGTTCGACTGTGTGTGCAATATAAGGGAGATAAGGGCATGCCACGCCCGACGTCATCCGACAGTGTGTGTTGTACAAGAAAACGATGGCTTGCCACGCCCGTTAGTCGTCCAACTGTGTGTGCTGCCCAAGGGCTATGATGCCATGCCATGCAAGATGTCTTCCGACAATGTGCGTTATCTAAGATCTTTGATGGCATGCCACGTCCGACGTTGTCCTATCGTGTGTGCTATCCAAGGGATATGATGACATGCCACGTCCGACATTGTTTGATTGTTAGTGTTGTCCAAGGGCTTTGATGGCATACCACGCCTGAAGTCATTCAACTATGTGTGCAGTCCTAGGGACATGATGGCATGAAACGCCTGAGGTCATTCGATAGTGTTTGGTGTACAAGGGCAATGAAGCTTGCCACTCCCGACATAATTTAACCATGTGTGCTGTCTAAGGGCTTTGATGGCATGCCACGCCCGACGTCGTCTCACCGTGTGAGATGTCCAAGGGCTACGAGGGCATGACACGCGTGATGTTGTCTCACCGTGTGTGCTGTCCAAGTGTTACGTGGGCATGACACGCCCGACGTCGTCCCATCATGTGCGTGTTGTCAAAGGGAGATGATGGAATCCCACGCTCGACATTGTCCGTCTGCGTGTGAAGTCCAAGGTAGATGATGGCATGCCATGCCCGACGTCATACGACTTTAGGTGATCTCTAAGGGATACGATGCCATGCTACGCCCGACATCATCCGACTTTGTCTGCAGTCCAAGAGTTTTGATGGCATGGAATGCCTGAGGTCGTCCGACCGTGTGTACTGTCAAAGGGCCATAATGGCATGCCACCCCCTACATCGTCTGTCCGTGTGTTTTTTCCAAGGCTATGATTCCATGCCACGCCCGACATCGTTTGATCGTGTGTGCTGTCCAACCGCTTTGATGGCATGCCACTCCTAACGTTGTCCGATCGTGTGTGCACTCCTAAGGCTACGCGGGCATGCCACGCCCGACATCGTCCAACTGTGTGTGATGACCAAGGGCTATGATGACATGCCACGCCCGACATCGTCAGACCGTGTGTGTAGTCAAATGGAGATGATGGAATGCCTCGACCGACGTCGTCTGACCGCCTGTGTCGTCAAAGGGCCATAATGGCATGCCACTCCCGACGTTGTCCGACCATCTGTGCTGTCAAAGGGTATGATACCATTCCACGCCCGATCGTTTGTGCGGTCCTAGCACTATGATACCATTGCACGCTCGATCTGTGTGTTGTCCAAGGGCTTTGATGGCATGCCATGCCTGACGTCGTCCGGCCGTGTGTGCTATCCTAGTGCTACGCAGGCATGCCTTGCCCGACGTCGTCCAATCGTGTGTGCTATCCAAGGGCTATGATGACATGCCACGCCCAATGCCGTTTGACCGTTTTCGTCCTCCATGGACTACGCTGGCATGCCACGCCCAATGTCGTTCGACCGTGTGTGTTGTCCAAGTGCTATGATGCCATTCCACTCCCGACGTTGTCTTACCATGTATGCTGTTCAAGGTCTTTGATTGCCTGCCACACCCTATGTCATCCTACCGTGTGTGCAATCCAAGGGAGATAATGGCATGCCACGCCCGACATCATCCGACAGTGTGTGATGTACAAGGAAATGATGGCTTGCCACGCCCGACATCATTCGACTGTGTGTGCTGTCCAAGGGCTATGTTGTCATGCCACGCCAGACATCTTCCGACAACGTGTGTTGTCCAAGGGCTTTGATGGCATGCCACATCCGATGGCGTTTGACCATTAGTGTTGTCCAAGGGCTATGATGTCATGCCACGCCCGACGTCGTTTGACCATTAGTGGTGTCCATGGGATTTGATGGCATTCCACGCCCGACATTTTCTGACCGTGTGTGCTTTCAAAGGAATATGTGGGCATGAAACGCCCGACGTCGTCCCACCAGATGTGTTGTCTAGGTGGGCATGCCACGCCAGACGTCATCAAACTGTCTGTGCTGTCCCAGGGACATGATTGCATGCCACGCCTGACGTCATCTGATAGTGTTTTGTGTATAAGGGCAATGAGGCTTACAATGCCCGACCTCGTATAACCGTGTATGCTATCCAAGGTCTTTTATGGCATGCCACGCCGACGTCGTCTGACAGTGTGTCCTGTCACAGGGCTACGAGGGCATGACACGCCTGATATCGTCCCACTATGTGTTCTATACAAGTGCTACGTGGGTATGACACGCCCGACGTCGTTATGTCATGTGTGTTTTCAAAGGGAGATGATGGCCTCCCACGCGTGACATCGTCCGTCTGTGTGTGCAGTCCAAGGGTGATGATGGCATGCCATGACCGAAGTCGTCAAACTATGTGTGCTATCCAAGGGATATGATGCCATGCCACGCTCGACGTCATTCGACTGTGTGTAGGTGTTTTGATGGCATGCATTTCCTGACGTCGTCCGACCATGTGTGTTGTCAAGGGCCATAATGCATTCCACGGCCCACATCGTCCGATTGTGTGTTCTATCCAAGGGCTATAATACAATGCCACGCCCGACGTCATCTTACCATGTGTGTTGTTCAAGGGCTTTGATGGCATGCAACACCCTATGTCGTTCGACCGTGTGTGCAATCCATGGGAGATAAGGGCATACCATGCCCGACGTCATCTGACAGTGTGTGCTATACATGGAAACGATGGCTTGCCACGCCCGAAGTCGTCTGACTATGTGTGGTGTCAAAGGTTTATGATGCAATGCCACGCCAGACGTCTTCCAACAATATGCGCTGTCCAAGGCCTTTGATGGCATTCCATGTGCGATGTCTTCGGATCGTGTGTGCTGTCCAAGGGCCATGATGCCATGCCGCACCCGACGTCGCTTGACCGTTAGTGCTATCCAAAGGCTTTGATGGCATGCCACGCCTGAATTCATCCAACTGTGTGTGCTATCCCAGGGACATGATGGCATGCCACGCCTGACGTTATCCGATAGTGTTTTGTGTACAAGGGAAATGATTCTTCAACGCCCCACATTGTTCAACCGTGTGTTCTGTCCAAGGGCTTTGATTGCATGCCACGCCCGACGTCGTCTTATCATGTGTGATGTCCAAGGGCTATGAGGGTATGACACCTCTTGACGTAGTCACACCATGTGTGTTGTCCAAGTGCTACGTGGGCATGACACGCCCGACGTCGTCCCATCAAGTGTGTTGTCAAAGGGAGATGATGGCATCCCACGCCCGACATCATCCGTCGTATGTACAGTCCAAGAGAGATGATGGCATGCCATGCCCGACGTCGTGCGACTATGTGTGCTCTCCAAGGGATATTAATGCCATGCTACACCCGACGTCATCCGACTGTGTGTGATGTCCAAGGTTTTTGATGGCATGCAATTCTTGACGTCGTCCGACCGTGTGTGCTGTCCAAGGACCATAATGGCATGCCAAGTTCCACGCTGTCTGTCCATGTGTTCTGTCGTCCAAGGGCTATGATGCCATGTCACGCCCGCCATCGTCCGATCGTGTGTGCTTTCCAAGAGATTTGATGGCATGCCACGCCTAACGTCATTCAATCGTGTGTGAAGTTCAAAGGATACGGGAGCATGCCACGCCCGACGACGTCCAACCGTGTGTGCTGACCAAGGGCTATGTTGACACGCCATGCACGACATCGTCTGATCATGTGTGTAGTCCGACGGAGATGATGGCATGAAACGCCCAATGTCGTCTAACCGCGTGTGTTGTTAAAGGGCCATATTGGCATGCCACGCCCGACGTTGTTCGACCATCTGTGTTGTCCGAGGGCTATGATACCATTCCACGCCCGATCGTGTGTGCTGTCCAAGCGCTATGATACCACTCCACGCCCGATCGTGTGTGCTGTCCAAGGGCTTTGATGGCATGCCATTCCAGATGTCGTCCGACCGTGTGTGCTATCCAATTGCTACGCAGGCATACCACGCCTAACGTTGTCCAACCGTGTGTGCTGTCCAATGCCTATGATGACATGCCAGGCCCGATGTTGTTTCACCGTCTATGTTCTCCATGGGCTACGTTGGCATGCCACGCCCAATGTCATTCAACCGTGTGTGCTATCAAAGGGCTATGATGCCATGCCACTCCCGACGTTGTCTTACCATGTGCTCTTTTCAAGGGCTTTGATGGTATGCCACACCCTATGTCGTCCGACCGTGTGTGCAATCGAAGGAAGATAATGGCATGCCACGCCCGACATCATTCGACAGTGTTTGCTGCAGAAGGAAACAATGGCTTGCCTTGCCCGACGTCGTCCGATTGTGTGTGCTGTCCAAGTGCTATGATGCCATGCCACGCCAGACGTCTTCCGATAATGTGAGCTGTCCAAGGGCTTTGATGGCATGCCATATCCGACGTCGTCCGATCGTCTATGCTGTCCAAGGGCTATGATGCCATGCCAAGCCCGACGTCGTTTGGCCGTTAGTGTTGTCCAAGGTCTTTGATGGCATGCCATGCCCGACATCGTCTGACCGTGTGTGCTCTCAAAGGACTAAGCTGGCACGACACGCCCGACCTCTTTCCACCGTGTGTGTTGTCCAAAGGCTACGTGGGCATGCCACGCCTAACGTCATCCAACTGTGTGTGTTGTCCCAAGGACATGATTTCATGCCACGCCTGACGACATCCCATAGTTTTTGTGTGTACAAGGGCAATGAGGCTTGCCATGCCCGACGTCGTCCAACCGTGTGTGCTATCCAAGGTCCTTGATGGCATGCCACGCCCGTCGTCGTCAAACCGTGTGTGCAGTCAAAGGGCTATGAGGGCATGACACGCCTGACATCATACCACCATGTGTGCTATCCACGTGCTATGTGGGCATGCCACGCCCGACATTGTCCAAATGTGTGTGTTGTCCAAGGGATATGATGACATGCCATGCCCGACATCGTCAGATCGTCTGTGTAGTCCAACGCAGATTATAGCATTCCACGCCCGACGTCGTCTGACCGTGTGTGTTCTCAAAGGGCCATAATTGCATGCCACGCCGAACGTCGTTCGACCGTGTGTGCTGTCCAAGGGGTATGATAACATTCCACGCCCGATCGTGTGTGCTTCCCAAGCGCTATGATACCATTAGACGCCCAATCGTGTGTGCTGTCCAAGGGCTTTGATGGCATGCCACGCCTGACAACGTCCAACCATGTGTTCTATCCAAGTGCTACGCAGGCATGCCATGCCTGACGTCATCAAACCGTGTGTGCTGTCCAAGGGCTATGATGACATGCCACGCCCGACATCATTTGGCCGTTTTTTGTTCTGTATGGGAAACGTTGGCATGCCACGCCCGACCGATAGTGCTATCTAGTGGAAATGATAGAATGCCACACCCGACGTCGTCCGACCGTGTGTGTTGTCAAAGGTCCATATTGGCATGCCATGCTCGATGTCGTCCGACTGTGTGTGCTATCCATGGCCTATGATGGCATTCCACGCCCGACGTCGTCCATCCGTGTGTTCTTTCCAAGGACTATGATGGCATTCAATGCCCGACATTGTGTAAACGTTTGTGCTTTCCAAGGGTAACGCGGGCATGCAACGCCCGACGTTGTCCAACCGTGTGTGTTAGACAAGGACTATGATGACATGCCACGCCCGACGTCGTCTGACTGTGTGTGCTGTCAAGGGCTAAGTGGGAGTGTCACACTAGATTGTCCGTGTAGTCCAAGGTAGATGATGGCATGCCACGCCCAACGTCGTACGATAGTGTTTGTTGTCCAAGGGTTATGATGCCATGCCACGTCCGACATCGTTCGACAGTGTGTGCTTTCCAAGGGATTTGATGGCATGCAACACCTGATGTTGTCCGACAGTGTGTGCTGTCCAAGAGCAAAGCACTCATGAAATTCTCGACATTGTCTAACCGTGTGTGCTGTCCATGGGCTATAATTATATTCCATGCCCAATGTCCTCCGACCCTTTGTGTTGTCCAAAGGCTACACGAGCATGCCCTGTCTGACATCGTCCAACCCTTTGTTCTATCTAAAGGCCATGATGTCATGCCACGCCCAATGTTATTCGACCATGTGTGCTTTATAAAGGCGATTATGGCATGCCACACCAGATGTCATCTTACTATGTATGCTATCCAAGGGCCATAATGGCATGCGCCTCTGGACACCGTCCAAACGTGTGTGTTGTCCAAGGAACATGATGGCACACGACGCCCCACGTCTTCCATCTGTGTGTCAAGGTCAAGGGCGATGATGTCATACAATTCCTAAAGTCATCCGATCATGTGTTTAGTGCAAAGGCAATCATGTCCTACCACGCTCGAGGTCGTCCGACTGTATATGTTGTCTAAGGGCCATGATGGCATGCCACGCCCGAATTTGTTCGACTGTGTGTGCTATCGAAGGGAGATGATGCCATGCCACACCCAACTTCATCCGTCCGTGTGTGCTGCCCAAGGGCTATACGGGCATGCAATGCCCGATGTCGTCCAACCGTCTGTGCTATCCAAGGGCTATGATGACATGCCGCACTCGACGTCGTTTGACCGTGTGTGTTGGCAAGGGCTATGAGGGCATGCAATTTAACGACCATGTGTGCTATCCAAGGGCGATGATTGCATGTCACGCCCGACGTTGTCCAACCGTGTGTGTTGCCAAAGGGCCATAATGGCATGCCACGCTCGACGTCGTCTGACCGTGTGTGATTTCCATGGGCAATGATGTCATGCCTTACCTACATTGCCGTCCGGTGTGCAATCCAAGGGAGATGATGGCATGACACACCCGACATCCTTCGACAAGGAGTGCTGTATAAGGGCAATGATGGCTTGCCACGCCCGATGTCGTCTGGTCGTGTATGCTATCCATGGGCTCTTATGCCATGCCTTGCCCAACATCTTCCGACCGTGTGTGCTGTCCAAGGGATTTGATGTAATGCCACGCTCCATGTCGTCCGACAGTGTGTGAAGGTTAAGGGCTACGATGCCATGCCCTGCCTGACAATGTCCGACCGTGTGTGCTGTACAAAGGCTTTAATTGCATGCCATGCCCGACGTCCTTCGACTGTGTGTGCTGTCAAAGGGCTACGCGGGCATGACAGCCCAATGTCATGCCACAATCTTTGTTGTCGAAGAGCTACATCGGAAACTACGCTCGATGTCATCTCACCTCGTGTGCTGTCCAAGGGCGATGATGTTATGCCACGCCTGACATTGCCGTTCATATATATAGTCCGAGGGCTAGGAGGGCATGCCACACTCGACGTCGTCCGACCGAGGATGTTGTCCAAGGGCTACGATGTCATGCCACGCCTGACGTTGTCCGACCGTGAGAGCTGTCCAAGGGCTTTAATGGCATGCCATGCCCTATGTCATTCAACCGTGTGTGTTTTTCAAGGGCTACGCAGGCATTATAGCTCGAAGTCGGCCCACCGTGTGTGCTGTCCAAGGGCTACATGGGCATGACACGCCCGACTTTATCCCACCGTGTGTCCTATCGAAGGGCGATGACCGAATGCCACGCCCGACATCGTTTGACCTTGTGTGCTATCCAAGGGCTATGATTACACACCACGCCCGACATCGTCAAATTGTTTGTCCAGTCAAAGGGAGATGATGGCATTCCATGCCCGACATCGTCCTATCGTGTGTGTTGTCAAAGTGCTATGATTACATGCCATGCCTGACATCGTCAGACTGTGTATGATGTCCAAGAACAATGATTGCATGCCACGCCCGACATCGTCTGACCGTGTGTGCTGTCCAAGGGCTGCGTTGGCATGGAATGACCGATGTCGTCAAAATGTGTGATGTCCAAGGGCTATAATGATATTACACACCCAATGTCATTCGACCATGTGTGTTGTCCAAGGGCTACGCAGGCATGGCACACCCTCCGTCCTCAAACCCTGTGTTCTTTCCAAAGGCCATGATGACATTCCACGCCCGATGTTGTCCGTTCATGTGTGCTTTTTAAGGGCGATGATGGGATGCCACGGCTGATGTCGTCCGACCTTGTATGCTGTCCAAAAGACTTTATGGTATGCAACGCTCCACGTTGTCTGACCGTGATATGATGGAATGTCACGCCCCACATCGTTCGTCCGTGTGTGAAGGTCAAGGGAGATGATGGCATGCCATTCGTGACGTCGTCGGACCGTGTGTTTTGTCAAAGGGCGATGATGGCATGCCATGCCCTAGGTGGTCCGACCGTATGTCCTGTCCAAGGGCCATGATGGCATGCCATGCCCGACGTCATCCGACCGTGTGTGCTGTCAAAGGGAAATGATGGTATGCCATGCCCGACTTCATCCGTCCGCTTGTGCAGTACAAGGGTGATGATGTCATACCATGCCCGACGTCATCCGACTGTGTGTGCTATCCAAAGACTATGATGACATTCCATTTTAACTTCGTCAGACCGTGTGTGATATCCAAAGACTTTAATGGCATGCCACTCCTGACTTCTTCCGACAGTGTATGTTCTCCAAGGGCTATGGGGGCATGCTACGCCCTACTTCGTCCAACCGCTGGTGCTATCCATGGGCTATGATGACATGCCACAGTTGATGTCATGTTCCCCTGGGTGATATCCTAGGGCTATGGATTCATGCAAAGCCCAACTATGTATAATGACGAAGGGCGATGATGACATGGCACGCCAGACGTCGTCTGACTGGTGTGTTGTCGAAGGGTAAAAATAGCAGGCAACGCCCGATATCGTCAAACCATATTGTTATCCAAGGGCAATAATGACATGCCACGCTCGACATCATCGATTTGTGTGTTCAATCCAAGGGATATGGTGGCATACCACGCCCGACGTCGTCCAACTGTGTTTGCTATACAAGGGAAATGAGGCTTGGCACACCCGACGGTTTCCGACCCTGTGCGCTATTCATGGGCTATGATGCCTAGTCAGGCCCGACGTCACCTGACCGTTTTTGGTGTCCAAGGGCTTTGATGGCATGCCACGCTTAACGTCATCCAACCATGTGTGCTGTCTAAGGGCTATGATGACATTCCACGCCCAACTTCGTCAGATCGCGTGTATTGTCAAAGGGCTTTGATGTAATGCCACATCTGACGGAGTCTGACTGTATGTGCAGTCCAAAGGCTACGCAGGAATTCCACTCTCAAAATCGTCAAACCGCGTGTTCTATCCAAGGTTTGTGATGACATGCCACGCCGGATGTCGTCAAACCGCATGTGCAGTCCAATGGAGATGATGGCATGCCACAACCGACGTCGTCCGACCGTGTGTGTTGTTAAAGGGCCATAGTGGCATGCCATGATCAACGTCGTGTGACCGTGTGTTCTTTCCAAGGGCTATGATGTCATTCCACGCCCGACATCGTCCATTAGTGTGTGCTGTCCAAGGGCATTGATGGCATGCCATGCCCGACCTCGTCAAACCGTGTGTGCTGTCCAAGGGCTACACGGGCATGGCACGCTCGACGTTGTCCAACCGTGTGTGTTGAAAAAGGGCTATGATGACATGCCACACCCGACGTCGTCTAACCGTGTGTTCCATGCCAAAGGCGATGACATGCCATGCCAAATGTCGTCTTACTATGTATGCTATCCAAGGGCCATAATGGCATGCGTCGCTCGAAGCCGTCCAAACGTGTGTGTTGTCCAACGAACATGATGTCATGCCACGCCCCACGTCTTCCGTCCGTGTGTCAAGGTCTAGGGCGATGATGTCATACCATTCTTGAAGTCATCCGATCATGCGTTTAGTGTAAGGGCGATCATGTCATACCACGCTCGAGGTTTTCCGACCATATGTGCTCTCCAAGGGCCATGATGGCATGCCACGCCCGACTTCGTTCTATTGTTTGTGCTGTCAATGGAAGATGATGGCATGGCACACCCTACTTCACCCATCCGTATGAGCTGTCGAAGCGATATGTGAGCATACCACACCCGACTCGTGTACCGTGTGTGCTATACAAGGACTATGATTACATGCCGCGCTTGACGTCGTTTGACCGTGTGTGTTGCCAAGGGCTATGCGGGCATGTTTTTTCGACCATGTGTGTTGTCCGAGGGCGACGATTGCATGTCACGCCCGACGTTGTCCAACCGTGTGTGTTTTCAAAGGGCATTAATGGCATGCCACGCCCGACGTCTTCTGACCATGTGTGCTATTCAAAGGCAATAATGTAATTCAACACCTACATTTCCATCTAGTGTGCAATCCAAGGGAGATGATGACATGACACGCTCGACATCGTTTGACAGTGTGTGTTGTACAACGGCAATGATGGCTTGCCACGCCCGACGTCTTCCGACCGTGTGTGCTGTCAAAGGGCTCTAATGCCATTCCTTACCCGATATCTTCCGACCATGTGTGCTGTCCAAGTGCAATGATTCCATGCCACACTCAATGTATTCCGACCGTGTGTGCTGTCCAAGGGCTTTGATGGCATGCCACGCCCGACGTCGTCCGACCGTGTGAGCTGTCCAAGGGCTCTGATGCCATGGCTTACCCGACGTCTTCCGACCGTTTGTGCTGTCCAAGAACTTTGATGGCATCCCACGCCCGATGTTGTCCGATCGTGTGTGAAGGTTAAAGGCTATGAACCATGCCACGCCTGACATTGTCCGACCGTTTGTGCTATCCAAAGGCTTTAATGGCATGCCACGCCCGACGTCGTTCGACTGTGTGAGTTGTCCAAGGGCTACGCGGACATGACACGCCCGACGTCGTCCCACCATGTATATTATCGAAAGGCTTTGTGGGAATGACGCGCTCGATGTCATCTCACCGTGCGTCCTCTCCAAGGGCGATGATGTCATGCCACGCCAAACATTGTCTGTCCGTGTATATAGTCCAAGGGCTATGATGGCATGCCACGCCTGACGTTGTGTGACTGTGTGTGCTGTCCAAGGTCTTTGATGGCATGCCATGCCCGACGTCGTTTGATCGTGTGTGTTGTTCAAGGGCTATGAAGACATGTTAGCTCGACGTCGTCCCTCCGTTTGTGCTGTCCAAGGGCTACGTGGGCAAGATACGCCCGACATCGTCCCACCGTGTGTGCAGTATAAGGGTGATGATCGAATGCCATGCCTAACATTGTCCGACTGTGTGTGTTGTCCAAGGGCTATGATTACATGCCATGCCCGACATCGTCAGACCTTTTGTCCAGTCTAAGGGAGATGACGGCATTCCACGCCCGACGCCATCCTACCGTGTGTGTTGTCCAAGTGCTATGATTACATGCCATGCACGACATCGTCAGACCATGTATGATGTCCAAGGACTATGATTGCATGCCACGCCCGACGTCGTCTTACCATGTGTGCTTTCCAAGGGCTACGTTGGCATGCAATGACCGACGTCGTCCAACCGTGTTTGCTGTCCAAGGGCTATAATGATATTCCACACCCAATGTGCTGTCCAAGGGCTACGGAGGAATACTATGCCCGCCGTCGTCCAACCCTGTGTTCTTTCCAAAGGCCATTATGACATCCCACGCCTGATGTTGTCCGACCTTGTGTACTTTTTAAGGGCGATGATGGCATGCGACGTCGGATGTCGTCTGACCGTGTATGTTGTCCAGGGGCCATAATGGTATGCAATGCTGTACGTCATCCGACTGTGTGTGTTGTCCAATTAATATGATGGCATGTCATGCCCCACGTTGCTCGTTCGTGTGTGAAGGTCAAGGGCGATGATGGCATGCCATTCCTGACGTCGTCAGACTATGTGTTTAGTCTAAGGGCGATGATGGAATTCCACGCCCGAGGTCGTTCGACCGTATGTCCTGTCCAAGGGCCATGATGGTATGCCATGCCCGACATCATTCGACCGTATGTGCTGTCAAAGGGCAATGATGGCATGCCGCGCGCCACTTCATCCCTCCGCTTGTGCAGTCCAAGAGTGATGATGGCATGCCATGCCCGACGTCATTCGACCGTGTGTGCTATCCAAAGGCTATGATGACATTCCATTCCGACATCCTCAGACTGTGTGCGCTGTCAAAACACTATGATGGCATGCCACTCCTGACTTCTTATGACCGTGTGTGTTGTCCAAGGGCTACGCGGGCATGCTACGCCCATCGTCGTCCAACCGTGGGTGCTGTAAAAGGGCTATGATCACATGTCACGCCTGATGTCATGTTACCGTGTGTGCTGTCCTAGGGCTACGCGGTCATGCCAAGCCCAACTTTGTGTAATGTCCAAGGTCAATGATTGCATGCGCGCCCGACTTTGTTTGATCATGTGTGTTGTCAAAGGGCCAAAATGGCAAGCAACGCCCGATAAGGGCTACGTGGAAATGATACGCCCGATGTTGTCTCACCGTGTATGTTGTCCAAGGCCAATGATCTGCCACACCCAACTACGTCCGACCGTGTGTTCTGTCCAGCGAATATGATGAAATTCCATTCCCAATATCGTCAGACTATGGGTGAAGTCTAAGAGAGATGATGGCATGCCCCACCCGACGTTGTCCGACCGTGTGTGCTGTCCAAGGGCTATGATTCCATGCCACGTGTAATGTCGTCCGACCGTGTGTGTTGTCAAAGGGCAATAATGGCATACCACGCCCCACGTCGTCTAACCGTGTGATCAGACCAAGGTCTATGAAGCAAAGCCACACCCGACTTCGTCCGACCATGTGTGCTGTCCAAAGGCTATGCGGGCATGCCACGCCCGACGTTATCCAACTGTCTGTGTTGTCCAAGTGCTATAATTCATGCTACGCCCGACATTATCCGACCGTGTGTGTTGTCAAAGGGACATAATGACATATCACGGGCTAGGTCGTCCGACCGTGTGTGTTGTCCGAGAACTATTATACCATTCCACGGCCAATTTTGTACCATTTTGTGTGCCGTCGAAGGGATTTTATGGCATGCCACGCCTGACATCGTCCAATCGTGTGTGGTATCCAAGGGATACGCGGGCATGGCACGCCCGACGTCGTTCAACCGTGTGTGCTGTTTAAGGGATATAATGGCATGCCACGCCCGATGTCGTTTGATCGTGTGTAATTTCCATTGGTTACACTGGCATGCCAGGCCCGACAGATTGTGCTGTCCAAGGGAGATGATGGCATGCAACGCCCGACGTCTTTCGACCGTATATGTTGTCCAAGGGATATGATGCCCTTCCACGCCTGACGTCGTCCGACCATGTATGTTGTCCAAGGGATATGATGCCCTTCCACGCCTGACGTCGTCCGACCATGTATGTTTTCCAAGGGCTTTGATGGCATTCCAACCCTATGTTTTTCCGACAAAGTGTGCAATCAAGGGGAGATAATGGCATTACATGCCCGACATCATCCGACAGTGTGTGCTGTACAAGGGAAATGATGGCTTGCCACGCCCGACGTCGTCCAACTGTGTGTGCTGTCCAAAGGCTATGATGCCATGCCACGCCAGACGTCTTCCGACCGTGTGTGCTGTCCAAGGGCTTTGATGGAATGCCACATCCGACGTCGTCCGACCGTGAGTGCTGTCCAAGGGCTATGATGCCATGCGACGCCCGACGTCGTCCGACTGTTAGGGTTGTCTAAGCGCTTTAATGGCATGCCACGCCCTACGTCGTCGGACCATGTGTGCTCTCCCAAGACTTCATGGGCATTACACGCCCGACGTCGTCCCATTGTATGTGTTGTCCAAGGAATATGATTCCATGCCACGCCCGACGTAATACAACCGTGTGTGCTTTTCAAGGGTTTGAATAGCCTGCCACACCCGGCATCGTCCCACTGTGTGTAATGTTTAAGGGCTACGCAGTCATGATGCACACGATGTCTACCAATTGTGTATAGTGTTCAAGGGCTACGTGGGAATGGTGCACCCGACGTCGTCCCTCCGTAGGTGCTATCCAAGGGAAATGATGTCTTGCCACGCCCGACATCGTCCGACCGTGTGTGCTGTCGAAGGGCTATGATTACATGCCATGCCCAACATCGTCAGACCGTGTGTGTAGTCCAACGGAGATGATGTAATGCCACTCCCGACATCGTATGACCGTGTGTGTTGTCCAAAGGCTATGATGCTATGCCACACCCGACGTCGTCAGACCGTGTGTGCTGTCCAATGGCTTTGATGTCATGCCACACTGACATCGTCCGACCGTTTGTCCTTACCAAGGGCTACGAGAGCATGTAACGCCCGACGTCATCCTAGCGATTTTTCTGTCCAAGGTCTATGATGACATGCCACGCCCGACATCGTCTAACCGTTTGTTCTATCCAAGGGCTACACGGGCATGCCACGCCCGACGTCGTCCGGCCGTGTGTGCATTCCAATGAAGATGATAGCATGCCATAGCCGACGTTATCCGACTGTGTGTGATGTCCAAGGGCTATGATTACATGCCACACCCGACGTCCTGCGACCGTCTCAGTTTTCCATGTGCTTTGATGAATGCAATGCCTCACGTCGCCCAATCATGTGTGTTTTACAAGGGCTTGATGGGATGCCACGCCTAACGTCGTCTAACCATATGTGTTGTCAAAGGGCCATAATGGCATGCCACGCCTGACGTCATCCGACCATGTGTTCTATCAAACGGCGATGATGCCATCCCACACCCGACGTCATCATATCTTGTGTTCTGTCCAAGGGCATTGATGGCATGCATGATGTTTTCCTACCATCTCTGCAGTCTAATGGCTCCGCAAGCAAGCAACGCCCGACGTTGTCCAACCGTGTGTGTTGTCAAAGGGCCATAATGGCATGCCACGCCCAACGTCGTCCGACCGTGCGTGCTATCCATAGGCTATGATGTCATGCCACACCTACATTGCCGTCTGGTGTGCAATCCAAGGGAGATGATGGCATGACACACCCGACGTCCTTTGACAGTTTGTGCTGTATAAGGGCAATGATGGCTTGCCACACCCGATGTCGTCTAGTCATGTGTGCTATCCAAGGGCTCTGGTGCCATGCCTTGCCTGACGTTATCCGACAGTGTGTGTTGTCAAAGGGACATAATGGCATATCACGCGCGATGTCGTCTGACCGTATGTTCTGTCCGAGGACTATTATACCATTCCACGGCCAATTTTGTACCATTTTGTGTGCCGTCCAAGGGATTTTATGGCATGCCACGCCTGACGTCGT
>NC_028638.1:4573220-4615669 GCF_001406875.1 Solanum pennellii | reverse complement strand
CGACGTCGTTCGACCGTATGTGTTGTCCAAGAGATATGATGCCCTTCCACGCCTGACGTCGTCTGACCATGTGTGTTGTCCAATGGCTTTGATAGCGTTCCACACCCTATGTTGTCCGAAAAAGTGTGCAATCCAGGGGAGATAATGGCATTACATGCCCGACATCATCTGACAGTGTGTGCCGTACAACGGAAATGATGGCTTGCCACGCCCGACGTCGTCCAACTGTGTGTTTTGTCCAAAGGCTATGATGCCATGCCACGCCAGAGGTCTTCCGACCTTGTGTGCTGTCCAAGCGCTTTGATGGCATGCCACGTCCGACGTCGTCCGACCGTGAGTGCTGTCCAAGGGCTATGATACCATGCGACGCCCGACGTCGTTCGACTGTTAGTGCTGTCCAAGCGCTTTAATGGCATGCCACGCTCGACGTCGTCCGACCATGTGTGCCCTCCTAGGACTTTGTGAGCATTACACACCCGACGTCGTCCGTCTGTGTGTGCTGTCCAAGGGCTATGATGCCATGCCACGCCCGACGTAATACAACCGTGTGTGCTGTCCAAGTGTTTGAATAGCATGCCACACCCGACATCGTCCCACCGAGTGTAATGTCTAAGGGCTACGCAGGCATGACATACACGAAGTCATCCAATCGTGTGTAGTGTTCAAGTGCTACGTGGAAATGGCACACCCGACGTCGTCCCTCCGTAGGTACAATCCAAGGGCAAGGATGGCTTGCCACGCCCGACGTCGTCCGACCGTGTGTGCTGTCCAAGGGCTATGATTACATGCCATGCCCAACATCGTCAGACCGTTTGTCCTTACCAAGGGCTACGAGAGCATGTAACGCCCGACGTCATCCAAGCAATTTTTCTGTCCAAGGTCTATGATGACATGCCACGCCCGACGTAGTCTGACCGTTTGTTCTGTCCAAGGGCTACACGGGCATGCCACGCCCGACGTCGTCGGGCCGTGTGTGCATTCTAATGAAGATGATGGCATGCCATAGCCGACGTTATCCGACTGTGTGTGATGTCCAAGGGCTATGATGCCATGCCACACCCGACGTCCTGCGACCGTCTCAGTTTTCCATGTGCTTTGATGAATGCAATGCCTCACGTCGCCCAATCGTGTGTGTTTTCCAAGGGCTTGATGGGATGCCACGCCTAACGTCGTCTAACCATATGTGTTGTCAAAGGGCCATAATGGCATGCCACGCCTGACGTCATCCGACCATGTGTTCTATCAAACGGCGATGATGCCATCCCACACCCGACGTCATCATATCTTGTGTTCTGTCCAAGGGCATTGATGGCATGCATGATGTTTTCCTACCATCTCTGCAGTCTAATGGCTCCGCAAGCAAGCAACGCCCGACGTTGTCCAACCGTGTGTGTTGTCAAAGGGCCATAATGGCATGCCACGCCCAACGTCGTCCGACCGTGCGTGCTATCCATAGGCTATGATGTCATGCCACACGTACATTGCCGTCTGGTGTGCAATCCAAGGGAGATGATGGCATGACACACCCGACGTCCTTTGACAGTTTGTGTTGTATAAGGGCAATGATGGCTTGCCACACCCGATGTCGTCTAGTCATGTGTGCTATCTAAGGGCTCTGATTCCATGCCTTGCCTGACGTTATCCGACCGTGTGTGTTGTCGAAGGGACATAATGGCATATCACGCGCGACGTCGTCCGACCGTATGTGCTGTCTGAGGACTATTATACCATTCCACGGCCAATTTTGTACCATTTTGTGTGCCGTCCAAGGGATTTTATGGCATGCCACGCCTGACGTCGTGCAATCGTGTGTGCTATCAACGGGATATGCGGGCATGCCACGCCCGACGTCGTTCAACCGTGTGTGTTGTCTAAGGGCTATAATGGCATGCCACGCCCGATGTCGTTTGATCGTGTGTAATTTCCATTGGTTACACTAGCATGCCAGGCCCGACAGGTTGTGCTGTCCATGGGAGATGATGGCATGCAACGCCCGACGTCGTTCGACCGTATGTTTTTTCCAAGGGATATGATGCCCTTCCACGCCTGACGTCGTCCTACCATGTGTGTTGTCCAAGGGCTTTGATGGCATTCCACACCCTATGTTGTCCGACAAAGTGTGCAATCCAGGGGAGATAATGTCATTACATGCCCGACATCATCTGACAGTGTGTGTTGTACAAGGGAAATGATGGCTTGCCACGCCCGACGTCGTCCACCTGTGTGTGCTTTCCAAAGGCTATGATGCCATGCCACGCCAGACGTCTTCCGACCGTGTGTGCTGTCCAAGGGCTTTGATGGCATGACACGTCCGACTTCGTCCGACCGTGAGTGCTTTCCAAGGGCTATGATGCCATGCGACGCCAGACGTCGTCCGACTGGTAGTGCTGTCCAAGCGCTTTAATGGCATGCCACGCCCGACGTCGTCCGACCATGTGTGCTCTCCTAGGACATTGCGGGCATTACACACCCGACGTCGTCCGTCTGTGTGTGCTGTCCACGGGCTATGATGCCATGCCATGCCCGACGTAATACAACCGTGTGTGCTGTCCAAGGGTTTGAATAGCATGCCACACCCGACATCGTCCCACCGAGTGTAATGTCTAAGGGCTACGCAGGCATGACACACACGAAGTCATCCAATCGTGTGTAGTGTTCAAGGGCTACATGGAAATGGCACACCCGACGTCGTCCCTTCCTAGGTACAATCCAAGGGCAAGGATGGCTTGCCACGCCCGACGTCGTCCGACCGTGTGTGCTGTCCAAGGGCTATGATTACATGCCATGCCCAACATCGTCAGACCGTGAGTGTAGTCCAACGGAGATGATGTAATGCCACTCCCGACGTCATCTGACAGTGTGTGCTGTCCAAAGGGTATGATATTATGCCACACCTGACGTCGTCAGACCCTGTGTGCTCCCCAATGGCTTTGATGTCATGCCACGCCTGACATCGTCCGACCGTTTGTGCTTGCCGAGGGCTACGAAAGCATGCATTGCTCGACGTTATCCAAGCGATTTTTCTGTCCAAGGGCTATGATGACATGCCATGCCCGACCTCGTTAGACCGTTTGTTCTGTCCAAGGGCTACACGGGCATGCCACGCCCTACGTCGTCCGGCCGTGTGTGCATTCAAATGACGATGATGGCATGCCACAGCCGACGTTATCCAACTTTGTGTGATGTCCAAGGGCTATGATTCCATGCCACACCCAACGTCTTTCGACCGTCTCAGTTTTCCATGTGCTTTGATCCATGCAATGTCTGACGTCGCCCGATCGTGTGTGCTGTATAAGGGCTTGATGGGATGCCACGCCTAACGTCGTCTAACCATATGTGTTGTCAAAGGGCCATAATTGCATGCCACGCCTGACGTCATCCGACCATGTGTTCTATCAAACGGCTATGATGCCATCCCACACCCGAGGTCGTCATATCTTGTGTGCTGTCCAAGGGCTTTGATGGCATGCCTGATGTTGTCTTACCGTCTCTGCAGTCTAAGGGCTCCGCAAGCAAGCAACGCTCGATGTTGTCCAACCGTGTGTGTTGTCAAAGGGCCATAATGGCATGTCACGCCCAACATCGTCCGACCGAGTGTGCTATCCATAGGCTATGATGTCATGCCACACCTACATTGCCGTCCGGTGTTCAATCTAAGGGAGATGATGGCATGACACACCCGACGTCCTTTGACAGTGTGTGCTGTATATGGGCAATGATGGCTTGCCACGCCCGCTGTCGTCTGGTCGTGTGTGCTATCCAAGGGCTCTGATGCCATGCCTTGCCCGACGTTATTCAACCGTGTGTGTTGTCAAAGGGACATAATGGCATATCACGCGCGACGTCGTCCGACCGTGTGTGCTGTCCGAGGACTATTATACTATTCTACGGCCAATTTCGTACCATTTTGTGTGCCGTCCAAGGGATTTTATGGCATGCCACGCCTGACATCGTCCAATCGTGCGTGTTATCCAACGGATACGCGGGCATGCCACGCCCGACGTCGTTCAACCGTGTGTGCTGTCTAAAGGCTATAATGGCATGCCACGCTCGATGTCGTTTGATCGTGTGTAATTTCCATTGATTACACTGGCAGGCCAGGCCCGACAGGTTGTGCTGTCCAAGGGAGATGATGGCATGCAACGCCCGACGTCGTTCGACCGTATGTGTTGTCCAAGGGATATGATGCCCTTCCCCGCGTGACGTCGTCCAATCGTGTGTCCTATCCAAGGGATACGGGGGCATGCCACGCCCTACGTCGTTCAACCGTGTGTGCTGTCTAAGGGCTATAATGGCATGCCACGCCCGATGTCGTTTGATCGTGTGTAATTTCCATTGATTACACTGGCAGGCCAGGCCCGACAGGTTGTGCTGTCCAAGGGAGATGATGGCATGCAACGCCCGACGTCGTTCGACCGTATGTGTTGTCCAAGGGATATGATGCCCTTCCCCGCGTGACGTCGTCCAATCGTGTGTCCTATCCAAGGGATACGGGGGCATGCCACGCCCTACGTCGTTCAACCGTGTGTGCTGTCTAAGGGCTATAATGGCATGCCACGCCCGATGTCGTTTGATCGTGTGTAATTTCCATTGATTACACTGGCAGGCCAGGCCCGACAGGTTGTGCTGTCCAAGGGAGATGATGGCATGCAACGCCCGACGTCGTTCGACCGTATGTGTTGTCCAAGGGATATGATGCCCTTCCCCGCGTGACGTCGTCCAATCGTGTGTCCTATCCAAGGGATACGGGGGCATGCCACGCCCTACGTCGTTCAACCGTGTGTGCTGTCTAAGGGCTATAATGGCATGCCACGCCCGATGTCGTTTGATCGTGTGTAATTTCCATTGATTACACTGGCAGGCCAGGCCCGACAGGTTGTGCTGTCCAAGGGAGATGATGGCATGCAACGCCCGACGTCGTTCGACCGTATGTGTTGTCCAAGGGATATGATGCCCTTCCCCGCGTGACGTCGTCCAATCGTGTGTCCTATCCAAGGGATACGGGGGCATGCCACGCCCTACGTCGTTCAACCGTGTGTGCTGTCTAAGGGCTATAATGGCATGCCACGCCCGATGTCGTTTGATCGTGTGTAATTTCCATTGATTACACTGGCAGGCCAGGCCCGACAGGTTGTGCTGTCCAAGGGAGATGATGGCATGCAACGCCCGACGTCGTTCGACCGTATGTGTTGTCCAAGGGATATGATGCCCTTCCCCGCGTGACGTCGTCCAATCGTGTGTCCTATCCAAGGGATACGGGGGCATGCCACGCCCTACGTCGTTCAACCGTGTGTGCTGTCTAAGGGCTATAATGGCATGCCACGCCCGATGTCGTTTGATCGTGTGTAATTTCCATTGATTACACTGGCAGGCCAGGCCCGACAGGTTGTGCTGTCCAAGGGAGATGATGGCATGCAACGCCCGACGTCGTTCGACCGTATGTGTTGTCCAAGGGATATGATGCCCTTCCCCGCGTGACGTCGTCCAATCGTGTGTCCTATCCAAGGGATACGGGGGCATGCCACGCCCTACGTCGTTCAACCGTGTGTGCTGTCTAAGGGCTATAATGGCATGCCACGCCCGATGTCGTTTGATCGTGTGTAATTTCCATTGATTACACTGGCAGGCCAGGCCCGACAGGTTGTGCTGTCCAAGGGAGATGATGGCATGCAACGCCCGACGTCGTTCGACCGTATGTGTTGTCCAAGGGATATGATGCCCTTCCCCGCGTGACGTCGTCCAATCGTGTGTCCTATCCAAGGGATACGGGGGCATGCCACGCCCTACGTCGTTCAACCGTGTGTGCTGTCTAAAGGCTATAATGGCATGCCACGCTCGATGTCGTTTGATCGTGTGTAATTTCCATTGATTACACTGGCAGGCCAGGCCCGATAGGTTGTGCTGTCCAAGGGAGATGATGGCATGCAACGCCCGACGTCGTTCGACCGTATGTGTTGTCCAAGGGATATGATGCCCTTCCACGCGTGACGTCGTCCAATCGTGTGTCCTATCCAAGGGATACGGGGGCATGCCACGCCCAACGTCGTTCAACCGTGTGTGCTGTCTAAGGGCTATAATGGCATGCCACGCCCGATGTCGTTTGATCGTGTGTAATTTCCATTGGTTACACTGGCATGCCAGGCCCGACAGGTTGTGCTGTCCAAGGGAGATGATGGCATGCAACGCCTGACGTCGTTCGACCGTATGTGTTTTCCAAGGGATATGATGGCCTTCCACGCCTGACGTCGTCCTACCATGTGTGTTGTCCAAGGGCTTTGATGGCATTCCACACCTTATGTTGTCCGACAAAGGGTGCAATCCAGGGGAGATAATGGCATTACATGCCCGACATCATCTGACAGTGTGTGTTGTACAAGGGAAATGATGGCTTGCCACGCCCGACGTCGTCCACCTGTGTGTGCTTTCCAAAGGCTATGATGCCATGACACGCAAGACGTCTTCCGACCGTGTGTGCTATCCAAGGGCTTTGATGGCATGACACGTCCGACTTCGTCCGACCGTGAGTGCTGTCCAAGGTCTATGATGCCATGCGACGCCCGACGTCGTCCGACTGGTAGTGCAGTCCAAGCGCTTTAATGGCATGCCACGCCCGATGTCGTCCGACCATGTGTGCTCTCCTTGGACTTCGCGGGCTTTACACGCCCGACATCGTCCGACTGTATGTGCTGTCCAAGGGCTATAATGCCATGCCACGCCCGACGTAATACAACCGTGTGTGCTGTCGAAGGGTTTGAATAGCATGCCACACCTGACATCGTCCCACCGAGTGTAATGTCTAAGGGCTACGCAGGCATGACACACACGATGTCATCCAATCGTGTGTATTGTTCAAGGGCTACGTGGGAATGGCCCACCCGACGTTGTCCCTCCGTAGGTGCAATCCAAGGGCATTGATGGCTTTCCGCGCTCGACATCATTCGACCGTGTGTGCTGTCCAAGGGCTATGGTTGCATGCCATGCCCAACATCGTCAGACCATGTGTGTAGCCCAACGGAGATGATGTAATGCCACTCCCGACATCATCTGACCGTGTGTGCTGTCCAAAGGTTATGATTCCATGCCACGCCCGACATCGTCCGACCATGTGTGCTTTCCAAGGGATTTGAGGGCATGGAACTCCCGACAACGTCCGATCATATGTGTTGTCCAAGGGCTATGATACCATGCCATGCCCGATGTCGTTTGACAGCTCGTGCTGTCCAAGGTATTTGATGGCATGCCATGCCTGACATCTTCCATCCGTGTGTGAAATCAAAGGGATATGGTGGCATGCCACGCCCGACATCGTAAGGATGTCTTTGCTGTACAAGGGCAATGAGGCTTGCCACGCTTAACGTCGTCCAACCAAGTGTGCTATCCAAGGGCGATGATCAAATACCACGCCCGATGTCATCCGATCGTGTGTGGTGTCCAAGGTCTATGATTACATGCCATACCCGACATCGTTAGATCGTGTGTCCTCTCCAACGGAGATGATTGCATGCCACGCCCGACGTCGTCCTTTTGGTGTGTGGTTCAAGGGCTATGATTGCATGCCTTCCTTACATCGACAGACCGTGTGTGATGTCCAAGGTATATGATTTCATGCCACGCCCGACGTAGTCCGACCGTATGTGCTGTCTAAGGACTACGCGGGCATGGAACGACCGATGTCGTCCAACCGTGTGTGCTGTGCAAGGGATATAATTATATTTCACGCCCAATGTCATCCGACCGTGTGTGCAATCCAAGGGCTACGCAGGCATACCACGCCTGCCGTTGTCCAACCCTGACGTTGTCCTACAATCTGTGCAGTCTAAAGGCTCTACAAGGATGCCACGCCTGACGTCGTCCAATAGTGTGTGCTGTCCAAGGGCTATGATGACATGCCACGCCCGAAATCGTCAGACCGTGTGTGAATTCAGGTGGAGATTATGGCATGCCACGCACGATGTCGTCCGACCGTGTGTACTGTCCAAGTGATTTGATGGCATGACACTCCCGATGTCGTCTTTCCATATGTGCTGTTCAAGGGCTACGCAGGCATGACACGCTGAACGTTGTCCCACCATGTGTGCTATCTGTGCTGTCTAAGGGCTACATGGGCATGATCGCCCTATGTTGTCTCACTGTGTATTCTGTCCAAGGGCGATGATCTGCCAAACCCAACTACGTCCGACCCTGTGTTCTGTCCATAAAATATGATTAAATGTCATGCCCAATATCGTCAGACTGTGGGTGAAGTCTAAGGGAGATGATGGCATGCCCCGCCTGACGTCGTCCAACCATGTGTGTTGTCCCAGGGCTATGATTCCATGCCACGTCTAATGTCGTCTGATCGTGTGTGTTGTCAATGGGTCATAATGGCATGCCACTCCCCACGTTGTCTAACCGTGTGTTCAGTCCAAGGTCTATGAAGCAATGCCAGGCCCGACATCCTACGACCGTGTGTGATGTCCAAAGGCTACGCGGGCATGCCACACCCGACATCATCCAACTGTGTGCTTTCCAAGGGCTATGATGACATGCCACACCCTACGTCGTTTGACCATTTGTGTTCTCCATGGGCTACGTTGTCATGCCACGCCCGACCGGTTGTGCTATCCAAGGGCGATGATGGAATGCCATGCCCAATGTCGTTCGCCCGTGTGTGCTGTCCAAGGGCTATGATGCCATGCCAAGCCCAATGTCGTCTTACTATGTGTGTTGTTCATGGTCTTTGATCGCATTCCACACCCTATGTCGTTCGACTGTGTGTGCAATATAAGGGAGATAAGGGCATGCCACGCCCGACGTCATCCGACATTGTGTGTTGTACAAGGAAACGATGGCTTGCCACACCCGTTAGTCGTCCAACCGTGTGCGCTGTCCAAGGGCTATGATGCCATGCCATGCAAGACGTCTTCCGACAATGTGCGTTATCTAAGAGCTTTGATGGCATGCTACGTCCGACGTCGACCTATCGTGTGTGCTATCCAAGGGATATGATGACATGCCACGTCCGACGTTGTTTGATTGTTAGTGTTGTCCAAGGGCTTTGATGGCATACCACGCCTGACGTCATTCAACTGTGTGTCAGTCCCAGGGACATGATGGCATGCAACGCCTGAGGTCATTCGATAGTGTTTGGTGTACAAGGGCAATTAAGCTTGCCACTCCCGACATAATTTAACCATGTGTGCTGCCTAAGGGCTTTGATGGCATGCCACGCCCGACGTCGTCTGACCGTGTGAGATGTCCAAGGGCTACGAGGGCATGACACGCGTGATGTCGTCTCACCGTGTGTGCTGTCCAAGTGTTACGTGGGCATGACACGCCCGACGTCGTCCCATCATGTGTGTTGTCAAAGGGAAATGATTGAATCCCACGCCCAACATCGTCCGTCCGTGTGTGAAGTCCAAGGGAGATGATGGCATGCCATGCCCGACGTCATACGACTGTAGGTGATCTCTAAGGGATTCGATTCCATGCCACGCCCGACATCATCCGACTTTGTCTGCTGTCCAAGAGTTTTGATGGCATGGAATGCCTGAGGTCGTCCGACCGTGTGTACGGTCAAAGGGCCATAATGGCATGCCACGCCCCACCTCGTCTGTCCGTGTGTTTTTTCCAAGGCAATGATTCCATGCCACGCCCGACATCGTCTGATCGTGTGTGTTGTGCAACGGCTTTGATGGCATGCCACGCCTAACATTGTCCGATCGTGTGTGCAGTCCTAAGGCTACGCGGGAACGCCACGCCTGACATCGTCCAACCGTGTGTGCTGACCAAGGGCTATGATGACATGCCATGCCCGACATCGTCAGACCGTGTGTGTAGTCAAATGGAGATGATGGCATGCCACGACCGACGCCGTCTGACCGCGTGTGTTGTCAAAGGGCCATAATGGCATGCCACTCCCGACGTTGTCCGACCATCTGTGCTGTCCAAGGGCTATCATACCATTCCACGCCCGATCGTTTGTGCTGTCCTAGCACTATGATACCATTGCACGCTCGATCTGTGTGTTGTTCAAGGGCTTTGATGGCATGCCACGCCTAACATTGTCCGATCGTGTGTGCAGTCCTAAGGCTACGCGGGAACGCCACGCCTGACATCGCCCAACCGTGTGTGCTGACCAAGGGCTATGATGCCATGCCATGCCCGACATCGTCAGACCGTGTGTGTAGTCAAATGGAGATGATGGCATGCCACGACCGACGCCGTCTGACCGCGTGTGTTGTCAAAGGGCCATAATGGCATGCCACTCCCGACGTTGTCCGACCATCTGTGCTGTCCAAGGGCTATCATACCATTCCACGCCCGATCGTTTGTGCTGTCCTAGCACTATGATACCATTGCACGCTCGATCTGTGTGTTGTTCAAGGGCTTTGATGGCATGCCACGCCTAACATTGTCCGATCGTGTGTGCAGTCCTAAGGCTACGCGGGAACGCCACGCCTGACATCGCCCAACCGTGTGTGCTGACCAAGGGCTATGATGCCATGCCATGCCCGACATCGTCAGACCGTGTGTGTAGTCAAATGGAGATGATGGCATGCCACGACCGACGCCGTCTGACCGCGTGTGTTGTCAAAGGGCCATAATGGCATGCCACTCCCGACGTTGTCCGACCATCTGTGCTGTCCAAGGGCTATCATACCATTCCACGCCCGATCGTTTGTGCTGTCCTAGCACTATGATACCATTGCACGCTCGATCTGTGTGTTGTTCAAGGGCTTTGATGGCATGCCACGCCTAACATTGTCCGATCGTGTGTGCAGTCCTAAGGCTACGCGGGAACGCCACGCCTGACATCGCCCAACCGTGTGTGCTGACCAAGGGCTATGATGCCATGCCATGCCCGACATCGTCAGACCGTGTGTGTAGTCAAATGGAGATGATGGCATGCCACGACCGACGCCGTCTGACCGCGTGTGTTGTCAAAGGGCCATAATGGCATGCCACTCCCGACGTTGTCCGACCATCTGTGCTGTCCAAGGGCTATCATACCATTCCACGCCCGATCGTTTGTGCTGTCCTAGCACTATGATACCATTGCACGCTCGATCTGTGTGTTGTTCAAGGGCTTTGATGGCATGCCACGCCTAACATTGTCCGATCGTGTGTGCAGTCCTAAGGCTACGCGGGAACGCCACGCCTGACATCGCCCAACCGTGTGTGCTGACCAAGGGCTATGATGCCATGCCATGCCCGACATCGTCAGACCGTGTGTGTAGTCAAATGGAGATGATGGCATGCCACGACCGACGCCGTCTGACCGCGTGTGTTGTCAAAGGGCCATAATGGCATGCCACTCCCGACGTTGTCCGACCATCTGTGCTGTCCAAGGGCTATCATACCATTCCACGCCCGATCGTTTGTGCTGTCCTAGCACTATGATACCATTGCACGCTCGATCTGTGTGTTGTTCAAGGGCTTTGATGGCATGCCACGCCTAACATTGTCCGATCGTGTGTGCAGTCCTAAGGCTACGCGGGAACGCCACGCCTGACATCGCCCAACCGTGTGTGCTGACCAAGGGCTATGATGCCATTCCACGCCCGATCGTTTGTGCTGTCCTAGCACTATGATACCATTGCACGCTCGATCTGTGTGTTGTTCAAGGGCTTTGATGGCATGCCACGCCTAACATTGTCCGATCGTGTGTGCAGTCCTAAGGCTACGCGGGAACGCCACGCCTGACATCGTCCAACCGTGTGTGCTGACCAAGGGCTATGATGACATGCCATGCCCGACATCGTCAGACCGTGTGTGTAGTCAAATGGAGATGATGGCATGCCACGACCGACGTCGTCTGACCGCGTGTGTTGTCAAAGGGCCATAATGGCATGCCACTCCCGACGTTGTCCGACCATCTGTGCTGTCAAAGGGCTATGATACCATTCCACGCCCGATCGTTTGTGCTGTCCTAGCACTATGATACCATTGCACGCTCGATCTGTGTGTTGTTCAAGGGCTTTGATGGCATGCCATGCCTGACTTCGTCCGGCCGTGTGTGCTATCCTAGTGCTACCCAGGCAAGCCTCGCCCGACGTCGTCCAACCGTGTGTGCTATCTAAGGGCTATGATGACATGCCACGCCCAATGTGGTTTGACCGTTTCTTTCCTCCACGGACTACGCTGGCATGCCATGCCCAATGTCGTTCGACTGTGTGTGTTGTCTAAGTGCTATGATGCCATTCCACTCCCGACGTTGTCTTACCATGTGTGATGTTCAAGGTCTTTGATTGCCTGCCACACCCTATGTCATCCTACCGTGTGTGCAATCCAAGGGAGATAATGGCATGCCACGCGCGACATCATCCGACAGTGTGTGCTGTACAAGGAAATGATGGCTTGCCACACCCGACATCATTCGACTGTTTGTGTTGTCCAAGGGCTATGATGTCATGCCACGCCAGATGTCTTACGACAATGTGTGTTGTCCAAGGGCTTTGATGGCATGCCACATCCGATAGCGTTTGACCATTAGTGTTGTCCAAGGGCTATGATGTCATGCCACGCCCGACGTCGTTTGACCATTAGTGGTGTCCATGGGATTTGATGGCATTCCACGCCCGACTTTTTCTGACCGTGTGTGCTTTCAAAGGACTATGTGGGCATGAAATGCCCGACGTCGTCCCACCAGATGTGTTGTCTACGTGGGCATGCCACGCCTGACGTCATCCAACTGTCTGTGCTGTCCCAGGGACATGATTGCATGCCACGCCTAACGTCATCTGATAGTGTTTTGTGTATAAGGGCAATGAGTCTTACAATGCCCGACCTCGTCTAACCGTGTATGCTATCCAAGGTCTTTTATGGCATGCCACGCCGACGTCGTCTGACAGTGTGTCCTGTCCAAGGGCTACGAGGGCATGACACGCCTGATATCGTCCCACCATGTGTTCTATCCAAGTGCTACGTGGGTATGACACGCCCGACGTCGTCATTTCATGTGTGTTTTCAAAGGGAGATGATGGCCTCCCACACGCGACATCGTCCGTCTGTGTGTGCAGTCCAAGGGTGATGATGGCATGCCATGACCGAAGTCGTCAAACTATGTGTGCTATCCAAGGGATATGATAACATGCCACGCTCGACGTCATCCGACTGTGTGTGTTTTCCAGGGGTTTTGATGGCATGCATTTCCTGACGTCGTCCGACCATGTGTGTTGTCCAAGGGCCATAATGCATTCCACAGCCCTCATCGTCCGACTGCGTGTTCTGTCCAAGGGCTATAATGCCATGCCACGCCCAACGTCGTCTTACCATGTGTGTTGTTCAAGGGCTTTGGTGGCATGCAACACCCTATGTCGTTCGACCGTGTGTGCAATCCATGGGAGATAAGGGCATACCACACCCGACGTCATCTGACAGTGTGTGCTGTACATGGAAACGATGGCTTGCCACGCCCGAAGTCATCTGACTATGTATGGTGTCAAAGGTTTATGATGCCATGCCATGCCAGACGTCTTCCAACAATATGCGATGTCCAAGGCCTTTGATGGCATTCCATGTGCGATGTGTTCGGATCGTGTGTGCTGTCCACGGGCTATGATGCCATGCCGCGCCCGACGTCGTTTGACCGTTAGTGCTATCCAAAGGCTTTGATGGCATGCCACGCCTGAAGTCATCCTACTGTGTGTGCTATCCCAGGGAGATGATGGCATGCCACGCCTGACGTTATCTGATAGTGTTTTGTGTACAAGGGAAATGATTCTTCAACGCCCCACATTATTCAACCCTGTATGCTGTCCAAGGGCTTTGATGGCATGCCACGCCCGACGTCGTCTGATCATGTGTGATGTCCAAGGGCTATGAGGGCATGACACTCTTGACGTAGTCACACCATATGTGTTGTCCAAGTGCTACATGGGCATGACACGCCCGACGTCGTCCCATCAAGTGTGTTGTCAAAGGGAGATGATGGCATCCCACGCCCGACATCGTCCGTCAATATGTACAGTCCAAGAGAGATGATGGCATGCCATGCCCGACGTCGTCCGACTGTGTGTGCTCTCCAAGGGATATGAATGCCATGCTACACCCGACATCATCCGACTTTGTGTGATGTCAAAGGTTTTTGATGGCATGCAATGCTTGACGTCGTCCGACCATGTGTGCTGTCCAAGGACCATAATGGCATACCAAGTTCCACGCCGTCTGTCCATGTGTTTTGTCGTCCAGGGCTATGATGCCATTCCACGCCCGCCATCGTCCGATCGTGTGTGCTTTCCAAGAGATTTGATGGCATGCCACGCCTGACGTCATTCGATCGTGTGTGCAGTTCAAAGGATACGGGAGCATGCCACGCCCGACATCGTCCAACCGTGTGTGCTGACCAAGGGCTATGTTGACACGCCATGCACGACATCGTCTGATCATGTGTGTAGTCCGACGGAGATGTTGGCATGGCACGCCCGACGTCGTCTAACCGCGTGTGTTATTAAAGGGCCATATTGGCATACCACGCCCGACGTCGTTTGACCATCTATGTTTTCCGAGGGCTATGATACCATTCCACGCCCGATCGTGTGTGCTGTCAAAGCGCTATGATACAACTCCACGCCTGATCGTGTGTGCTGTCCAAGGCTTTGATGGCATGCCATGCCAGACGTCGTCCGACCTTGTGTGCTATCCAATTGCTACGCAGGCATACCACGCCTAACGTTGTCCAAGGGTGTGTGCTTTCCAATGCCTATGATGACATGCCAGGCCCGATGTTGTTTCACCGTCTATGTTCTCCATGGGCTACCTTGGCATGCCACGCCCAATGTCATTCAACCGTGTGTGCTATCAAAGGGCTATGATGCCATGCCACTCCTGACGTTGTCTTACCATGTGTTCTATTCAAGGGCTTTGATGGCATGCCACACCCTATGTCGTCCGACCGTGTGTGCAATCGAAGGAAGATAATGACATGCCACGCCCGACATCATTCGACAGTGTTTGCTGTACAAGGAAACAATGGCTTGCCTTTCCCGACGTCTTCCGATTGTGTGTGCTGTCCAAGTGCTATGATGCCATGCCACGCCAGACGTCTTCCAATAATGTGAGTTGTCTAAGGGCTTTGATAGCATGCCATGTCCGACGTCGTCCGATCGTCTGTGCTGTCCAAGGGCTATGATGCCATGCCAAGCCCGACGTCGTTTGACCTTTAGTGTTGTCCAAGGTATTTGATGGCATGCCATGCCCGACATCGTCTGACCGTGTGTGCTCTCAAAGGACTAAGCTGGCACGACTCGCCAACCTCTTTCCACCGTGTGTGTTGTCCAAAGGCTACGTAGGCATGCCACGCCTAACGTAATCCAACTGTGTGTGTTGTCCCAAGGACATGATTTCATGCCACGCCTGGCGACATCCCATAGTTTTTGTGTGTACAAGGGCAATGAAGCTTGCCATGCCTGACGTCGTCCAACCGTGTGTGCAATGCAAGGTCCTTGATTGCATGCCACGCCCGTCGTCGTCAGACCGTGTGTGCACTCCAATGGCTATGAGGGCATGACACGCCTGACATCATCCCACCATGTGTGCTGTCCACGTGCTATGTGGGCATGACATGCCCGACGTCGTCCCATCTATGTCTGCTCTCCAAGGGATATGATGCCATGCCACGTCAGAAGTCATCCGACTCTGTGTGCTGTCCAAGGGTTTTGATAGCATGTATTGCTTGACGTCATCCAACCATGTATGATGTCCAAGGGCCATAATGGCATGCCACGCCCTATGTCGTCCGATCGAGTGTTCTGTCCAAGGACTATGACCATGACACCCCTGACATCGTCCGATCGTGTGTACTGTCCGAGGGCTTTGATGGCATGCCACGCCTGACGTCGTTTGATCATGTGTGCAGTCCAAAGGCTATGCGGGCATGCCACGCCGACATCGTCGAAATGTGTGTGTTGTCCAAGGGATATGATGACATGCCATGCCCGATATCGTCAGATCGTCTGTGTAGTCCAACGGAGATTATGGCATTCCACGCCCGACGTCGTCTGACCGTGTGTGTTCTCAAAGGGCCATAATGGCATGCCACGCCCAACGTCGTTTGACCGTGTGTGCTGTCCAAGGGGTATGATAACATTCCACGCCCGATCGTGTGTGCTTTCCAAGCACTAGGATACCATTCGACGCCCAATCGTGTGTGCTGTCCAAGGGCTTTGATGGCATACCACGCCTGACAACGTCCAACCGTGTGTTCTATCCAAGTGCTACGCAGGCATTCCATGCCTGACATCATCAAACCGTGTGTGCTGTCCAAGGGCTATGATGACATGCCACGCCCGACGTCATTTGACCGTTTTTTGTTCTGTATGGGAAAAGTTGGCATGCCACGCCGGACCGATAGTGCTGTCCAATGGCAATGATAGAATGCCACACCCGACGTCATCTGACCGTGTGTGTTGTCAAAGGTCCATAATTGCATGCCATGCTCGACGTCGTCCGACTGTGTGTGCTGTCCATGGTCTATGATGGCATTCCACGCCCGACGTCGTCCATCCGTGTGTTCTTTCCAAGGACTTTGATGGCATTCCATGCCGGACATTGTGTAAACGTGTGTGCTTTCCTAGGGTAACGCGGGCATTCAACGCCCGACGTTGTCCAACCGTGTGTGATGTACAAGGACTATGATGACATGCCACGCCCGACGTCGTCTGACTGTATGTGCTGTCCAAGGGCTAAGTGGGAATGCCACACTAGATTGTCCGTGTAGTCCAAGGTAGATGATGGCATGCCACGCCTAACGTCGTACATTGCCGTCTGGTGTGCAATCCAAGGGAGATTATGGCATGCCACGCCGACGTCGTCTGACAGTGTGTCCTGTCCAAGTGCTACGAGGGCATGACACGCCTGATATCGTCCCACCATGTGTTCTATCCAAGTGCTACGTGGGTATGACACGCCCGACGTCGTCATTTCATGTGTGTTTTCAAAGGGAGATGATGGCCTCCCACACGCGAAATCGTCCGTCTGTGTGTGCAGTCCAAGGGTGATGATGGCATGCCATGACCGAAGTCGTCAAACTATGTGTGCTATCCAAGGGATATGATAACATGCCACGCTCGACGTCATCCGACTGTGTGTGTTTTCCAGGGGTTTTGATGGCATGCATTTCCTGACGTCGTCCGACCATGTGTGTTGTCCAAGGGCCATAATGCATTCCACAGCCCTCATCGTCCGACTGCGTGTTCTGTCCAAGGGCTATAATGCCATGCCACGCCCAACGTCGTCTTACCATGTGTGTTGTTCAAGGGCTTTGGTGGCATGCAACACCCTATGTCGTTCGACCGTGTGTGCAATCCATGGGAGATAAGGGCATACCACACCCGACGTCATCTGACAGTGTGTGCTGTACATGGAAATGATGGCTTGCCACGCCCGAAGTCATCTGACTATGTATGGTGTCAAAGGTTTATGATGCCATGCCATGCCAGACGTCTTCCAACAATATGCGCTGTCCAAGGCCTTTGATGGCATTCCATGTGCGATGTGTTCGGATCGTGTGTGCTGTCCACGGGCTATGATGCCATGCCGCGCCCGACGTCGTTTGACCGTTAGTGCTATCCAAAGGCTTTGATGGCATGCCACGCCTGAAGTCATCCAACTGTGTGTGCTATCCCAGGGAGATAATGGCATGCCACGCCTGACATTATCTGATAGTGTTTTGTGTACAAGGGAAATGATTCTTCAACGCCCCACATTGTTCAACCCTGTATGCTGTCCAAGGGCTTTGATGGCATGCCACGCCTGACATTATCTGATAGTGTTTTGTGTACAAGGGAAATGATCCTTCAACGCCCCACATTGTTCAACCCTGTATGCTGTCCAAGGGCTTTGATGGCATGCCACGCCCGACGTCGTCTGATCATGTGTGATGTCCAAGGGCTATGAGGGCATGACACTCTTGACGTAGTCACACCATATGTGTTGTCCAAGTGCTACATGGGCATGACACGCCCGACGTCGTCCCATCAAGTGTGTTGTCAAAGGGAGATGATGGCATCCCACGCCCGACATCGTCCGCCAATATGTACAGTCCAAGAGAGATGATGGCATGCCATGCCCGACGTCGTCCGACTGTGTGTGCTCTCCAAGGGATATGAATGCCATGCTACACCCGACATCATCCAACTTTGTGTGATGTCCAAGGTTTTTGATGGCATGCATTGCTTGACGTCGTCCGACCATGTGTGCTGTCCAAGGACCATAATGGCATGCCAAGTTCCACGCCGTCTGTCCATGTGTTTTGTCGTCAAGGGCTATGATGCCATTCCACGCCCGCAATCGTCCGATCGTGTGTGCTTTCCAAGAGATTTGATGGCATGCCACGCCCGACGTCATTCGATCGTGTGTGCAGTTCAAAGGATACGGGAGCATGCCACGCCCGACATCGTCCAACCGTGTGTGCTGACCAAGGGCTATGTTGACACGCCATGCACGACATCGTCTGATCATGTGTGTAGTCCGACGGAGATGTTGGCATGGCACGCCCGACGTCGTCTAACCGCGTGTGTTGTTAAAGGGCCATATTGGCATACCACGCCCGACGTCGTTTGACCATCTATGTTTTCCGAGGGCTATGATACCATTCCACGCCCGATCGTGTGTGCTGTCAAAGCGCTATGATACAACTCCACGCCTGATCGTGTGTGCTGTCCAAGGCTTTGATGGCATGCCATGCCAGACGTCGTCCGACCTTGTGTGCTATCCAATTGCTACGCAGGCATACCACGCCTAACGTTGTCCAAGGGTGTGTGCTTTCCAATGCCTATGATGACATGCCAGGCCCGATGTTGTTTCACCGTCTATGTTCTCCATGGGCTACCTTGGCATGCCACGCCCAATGTCATTCAACCGTGTGTGCTATCAAAGGGCTATGATGCCATGCCACTCCTGACGTTGTCTTACCATGTGTTCTATTCAAGGGCTTTGATGGCATGCCACACCCTATGTCGTCCGACCGTGTGTGCAATCGAAGGAAGATAATGACATGCCACGCCCGACATCATTCGACAGTGTTTGCTGTACAAGGAAACAATGGCTTGCCTTTCCCGACGTCTTCCGATTGTGTGTGCTGTCCAAGTGCTATGATGCCATGCCACGCCAGACGTCTTCCAATAATGTGAGTTGTCTAAGGGCTTTGATAGCATGCCATGTCCGACGTCGTCCGATCGTCTGTGCTGTCCAAGGGCTATGATGCCATGCCACGCCAGACGTCTTCCAATAATGTGAGTTGTCTAAGGGCTTTGATAGCATGCCATGTCCGACGTCGTCCGATCGTCTGTGCTGTCCAAGGGCTATGATGCCATGCCACGCCAGACGTCTTCCAATAATGTGAGTTGTCTAAGGGCTTTGATAGCATGCCATGTCCGACGTCGTCCGATCGTCTGTGCTGTCCAAGGGCTATGATGCCATGCCACGCCAGACGTCTTCCAATAATGTGAGTTGTCTAAGGGCTTTGATAGCATGCCATGTCCGACGTCGTCCGATCGTCTGTGCTGTCCAAGGGCTATGATGCCATGCCACGCCAGACGTCTTCCAATAATGTGAGTTGTCTAAGGGCTTTGATAGCATGCCATGTCCGACGTCGTCCGATCGTCTGTGCTGTCCAAGGGCTATGATGCCATGCCACGCCAGACGTCTTCCAATAATGTGAGTTGTCTAAGGGCTTTGATAGCATGCCATGTCCGACGTCGTCCGATCGTCTGTGCTGTCCAAGGGCTATGATGCCATGCCACGCCAGACGTCTTCCAATAATGTGAGTTGTCTAAGGGCTTTGATAGCATGCCATGTCCGACGTCGTCCGATCGTCTGTGCTGTCCAAGGGCTATGATGCCATGCCACGCCAGACGTCTTCCAATAATGTGAGTTGTCTAAGGGCTTTGATAGCATGCCATGTCCGACGTCGTCCGATCGTCTGTGCTGTCCAAGGGCTATGATGCCATGCCACGCCAGACGTCTTCCAATAATGTGAGTTGTCTAAGGGCTTTGATAGCATGCCATGTCCGACGTCGTCCGATCGTCTGTGCTGTCCAAGGGCTATGATGCCATGCCACGCCAGACGTCTTCCAATAATGTGAGTTGTCTAAGGGCTTTGATAGCATGCCATGTCCGACGTCGTCCGATCGTCTGTGCTGTCCAAGGGCTATGATGCCATGCCACGCCAGACGTCTTCCAATAATGTGAGTTGTCTAAGGGCTTTGATAGCATGCCATGTCCGACGTCGTCCGATCGTCTGTGCTGTCCAAGGGCTATGATGCCATGCCACGCCAGACGTCTTCCAATAATGTGAGTTGTCTAAGGGCTTTGATAGCATGCCATGTCCGACGTCGTCCGATCGTCTGTGCTGTCCAAGGGCTATGATGCCATGCCACGCCAGACGTCTTCCAATAATGTGAGTTGTCTAAGGGCTTTGATAGCATGCCATGTCCGACGTCGTCCGATCGTCTGTGCTGTCCAAGGGCTATGATGCCATGCCACGCCAGACGTCTTCCAATAATGTGAGTTGTCTAAGGGCTTTGATAGCATGCCATGTCCGACGTCGTCCGATCGTCTGTGCTGTCCAAGGGCTATGATGCCATGCCACGCCAGACGTCTTCCAATAATGTGAGTTGTCTAAGGGCTTTGATAGCATGCCATGTCCGACGTCGTCCGATCGTCTGTGCTGTCCAAGGGCTATGATGCCATGCCACGCCAGACGTCTTCCAATAATGTGAGTTGTCTAAGGGCTTTGATAGCATGCCATGTCCGACGTCGTCCGATCGTCTGTGCTGTCCAAGGGCTATGATGCCATGCCACGCCAGACGTCTTCCAATAATGTGAGTTGTCTAAGGGCTTTGATAGCATGCCATGTCCGACGTCGTCCGATCGTCTGTGCTGTCCAAGGGCTATGATGCCATGCCAAGCCCGACGTCGTTTGACCTTTAGTGTTGTCCAAGGTATTTGATGGCATGCCACACCCTATGTCGTCCGACCGTGTGTGCAATCGAAGGAAGATAATGACATGCCACGCCCGACATCATTCGACAGTGTTTGCTGTACAAGGAAACAATGGCTTGCCTTTCCCGACGTCTTCCGATTGTGTGTGCTGTCCAAGTGCTATGATGCCATGCCACGCCAGACGTCTTCCAATAATGTGAGTTGTCTAAGGGCTTTGATAGCATGCCATGTCCGACGTCGTCCGATCGTCTGTGCTGTCCAAGGGCTATGATGCCATGCCAAGCCCGACGTCGTTTGACCTTTAGTGTTGTCCAAGGTATTTGATGGCATGCCATGCCCGACATCGTCTGACCGTGTGTGCTCTCAAAGGACTAAGCTGGCACGACACGCCAACCTCTTTCCACCGTGTGTGTTGTCCAAAGGCTACGTAGGCATGCCACGCCTAACGTCATCCAACTGTGTGTGTTGTCCCAAGGACATGATTTCATGCCACGCCTGACGACATCCCATAGTTTTTGTGTGTACAAGGGCAATGAAGCTTGCCATGCCCGACGTCGTCCAACCGTGTGTGCAATGCAAGGTCCTTGATTGCATGCCACGCCCGTCGTCGTCAGACCGTGTGTGCACTCCAATGGCTATGAGGGCATGACACGCCTGACATCATCCCACCATGTGTGCTGTCCACGTGCTATGTGGGCATGACATGCCCGACGTCGTCCCATCTATGTCTGCTCTCCAAGGGATATGATGCCATGCCACGTCATAAGTCATCCGACTCTGTGTGCTGTCCAAGGGTTTTGATGGCATGTATTGCTTGACGTCATCCAACCATGTATGATGTCCAAGGGCCATAATGGCATGCCACGCCCTATGTCGTCCGATCGTGTGTTCTGTCCAAGGACTATGACCATGACACCCCTGACATCGTCCAATCGTGTGTACTGTCCGAGGGCTTTGATGGCATGCCACGCCTGACGTCGTTTAATCATGTGTGCAGTCCAAAGGCTATGCGGGCATGCCACGCCAACATCGTCGAAATGTGTGTGTTGTCCAAGGGATATGATGACATGCCATGCCCGATATCGTCAGATCGTCTGTGTAGTCCAACGGAGATTATGGCATTCCACGCCCGACGTCGTCTGACCGTGTGTGTTCTCAAAGGGCCATAATGGCATGCCACGCCCAACGTCGTTTGACCGTGTGTGCTGTCCAAGGGGTATGATAACATTCCACGCCCGATCGTGTGTGCTTTCCAAGCACTATGATACCATTCGACGCCCAATCGTGTGTGCTGTCCAAGGGCTTTGATGGCATACCACGCCTGACAACGTCCAACCGTGTGTTCTATCCAAGTGCTACGCAGGCATTCCATGCCTGACATCATCAAACCGTGTGTGCTGTCCAAGGGCTATGATGACATGCCACGCCCGACGTCATTTGACCGTTTTTTGTTCTGTATGGGAAACGTTGGCATGCCACGCCGGACCGATAGTGCTGTCCAATGGCAATGATAGAATGCCACACCCGACGTCGTCCGACCGTGTGTGTTGTCAAAGGTCCATAATTGCATGCCATGCTCGACGTCGTCCGACTGTGTGTGCTGTCCATGGTCTATGATGGCATTCCACGCCCGACGTCGTCCATCCGTGTGTTCTTTCCAAGGACTTTGATGGCATTCCATGCCGGACATTGTGTAAACGTGTGTGCTTTCCAAGGGTAACGCGGGCATTCAACGCCCGACGTTGTCCAACCGTGTGTGTTGTACAAGGACTATGATGACATGCCACGCCCGACGTCGTCTGACTGTGTGTGCTGTCCAAGGGCTAAGTGGGAATGCCACACTAGATTGTCCGTGTAGTCCAAGGAAGATGATGGCATGCCACGCCTAACGTCGTACGATAGTGTTTGTTGTCCAAGGGTTATGATGCCATGCCACGTCCGACATCGTTCGACAGTGTGTGCTTTCCAAGGGATTTGATGGCATCCCACACCTGATGTCGTCCGACAGTGTGTGCTGTCCAAGAGCAAAGAACTCATGAAATTCTCGACATTGTCCAACCGTGTGTGTTGTCCATGGGCTATAATTATATTCCATGCCCAATGTCCTCCGACCCTGTGTGTTGTCCAATGTCTACGCGAGCATGCCCTGTCTGACGTCGTCCAACCCTTTGTTCTATCTAAAGGCCATGATGTCATGCTATTATATTCCATGCGCAATGTCCTCCGACCCTGTGTGTTGTCCAAAGGCTACGCGAGCATGCCTTGTCTGACGTCATCCAACCCTTTGTTCTATCTAAAGGCCATGATGTCATGCCACGCCCAATGTTATTCGACCATGTGTGCTTTATAAAGGCGATTATGGCATGCCACACCAGATGTCATCTGACTATGTATGCAATCCAAGGGCCATAATGGCATGCGCCTCTCGACACCGTCCAAACGTGTGTGTTGTCCAAGGAACATGATAGCACGCGACGCCCCACGTCTTCCATCTGTGTGTCAAGGTCAAGGGCGATGATGTCATACAATTCCTGAAGTCATCCGATCATGTGTTTAGTGCAAGGGCAATCATGTCATACCACGCTCGAGGTCGTCCGACTTGTATATGTTGTCCAAGGGCCATGATGGCATGCCACGCCCGAATTTGTTCTACTGTGTGTGCTATCGAAGGGAGATGATGCCATGCCACACCCAACTTCATCCGACCGTGTGTGCTGCCCAAGGGCTATACGGGCATGCAACGCCCGATGTCGTCCAACCGTCTGTGCTATCCAAGGGCTATGATGACATGCCGCACTCGACGTCGTTTGACCGTGTGTGTTTGCGATGGCTATGCGGGCATGCAATGCCCGACCATGTGTGCTATCCAAGGGCGATGATTGCATGTCACGCCCGACATTGTCCAACCGTGTGTGTTGTCAAAGGGCCATAATGGCATGCCACGCTCGACGTCGTCCGACCGTGTGTGCTTTCCATGGGCAATGATGTCATGCCTTACCTACATTGCCGTCCGGTGTGCAATCCAATGGAGATGATGGCATGACACACCTGACATCCTTCGACAGTGTGTGCTGTATAAGGGCAATGATGGCTTGCCACGCCCGATGTCGTCTGGTCGTGTATGCTATCCATGGGCTCTGATGCCATGCCTTGCCCAACATCTTCCGACCGTGTGTGCTGTCCAAGGGATTTGATGGCATGCCACGCTCCATGTCGTCCGACAGTGTGTGAAGGTTAAGGGCTACGATGCCATGCCACGCCTGACGTTGTCCGACCGTGTGTGCTGTACAAAGGCTTTAATTGCATGCCATGCCCGACGTCCTTCGACTGTGTGTGCTGTCAAAGGTCTACGCGAGCATGACAGCCCGATGTCATGCCACCATTTTTGTTGTCGAAGAGCTACATGGGAATCTACCCCCGATGTCATCTCACCTCGTGTGCTGTCCAAGGGCGATGATGTTATGCCACGCCCGACATTGCCGTCCATGTATATAGTCCGAGGGCTATGAGGGCATGCCACACTCGACGTCGTCCGACCGAGGATGTTGTCCAAGGGCTACGATGTCATGCCACGCCTGACGTTGTCCGACCGTGAGAGCTGTCCAAGGGCTTTAATGGCATGCCATGCCCTATGTCGTTCAACCGTGTGTGTTTTTGAAGGTCTACGCAGGCATTATAGCTCGAAGTCGGCCCACCGTGTGTGCTGTCCAAGGGCTACATGGGCATGACACGCCCGACTTTATCCCACCTTGTGTCCTATCCAAGGGTGATGACCGAATGCCACGCCCGACATCGTCTGACCTTGTGTGCTGTCCAAGGGATATGATTACATACCATGCCCGACATCGTCAAACTGTTTGTCCAGTCAAAGGGAGATGATGGCATTCCATGCCCGACATCGTCCTATCGTGTGTGTTGTCCAAGTGGTATGATTATATGCCATGCCTGACATCGTCAGACTGTGTATGATGTCCAAGAACTATGATTGCATGCCACGCCCGTCAACCGTCCGACCGTGTGTGCTGTCCAAGGGATATGATTACATACCATGCCCGACATCGTCAAACTGTTTGTCCAGTCAAAGGGAGATGATGGCCTTCCATGCCCGACATCGTCAAACTGTTTGTCCAGTCAAAGGGAGATGATGGCCTTCCATGCCCGACATCGTCAAACTGTTTGTCCAGTCAAAGGGAGATGATGGCCTTCCATGCCCGACATCGTCAAACTGTTTGTCCAGTCAAAGGGAGATGATGGCCTTCCATGCCCGACATCGTCAAACTGTTTGTCCAGTCAAAGGGAGATGATGGCCTTCCATGCCCGACATCGTCAAACTGTTTGTCCAGTCAAAGGGAGATGATGGCCTTCCATGCCCGACATCGTCAAACTGTTTGTCCAGTCAAAGGGAGATGATGGCCTTCCATGCCCGACATCGTCAAACTGTTTGTCCAGTCAAAGGGAGATGATGGCCTTCCATGCCCGACATCGTCAAACTGTTTGTCCAGTCAAAGGGAGATGATGGCCTTCCATGCCCGACATCGTCAAACTGTTTGTCCAGTCAAAGGGAGATGATGGCCTTCCATGCCCGACATCGTCAAACTGTTTGTCCAGTCAAAGGGAGATGATGGCCTTCCATGCCCGACATCGTCAAACTGTTTGTCCAGTCAAAGGGAGATGATGGCCTTCCATGCCCGACATCGTCAAACTGTTTGTCCAGTCAAAGGGAGATGATGGCCTTCCATGCCCGACATCGTCAAACTGTTTGTCCAGTCAAAGGGAGATGATGGCCTTCCATGCCCGACATCGTCAAACTGTTTGTCCAGTCAAAGGGAGATGATGGCCTTCCATGCCCGACATCGTCAAACTGTTTGTCCAGTCAAAGGGAGATGATGGCCTTCCATGCCCGACATCGTCAAACTGTTTGTCCAGTCAAAGGGAGATGATGGCCTTCCATGCCCGACATCGTCAAACTGTTTGTCCAGTCAAAGGGAGATGATGGCCTTCCATGCCCGACATCGTCAAACTGTTTGTCCAGTCAAAGGGAGATGATGGCCTTCCATGCCCGACATCGTCAAACTGTTTGTCCAGTCAAAGGGAGATGATGGCCTTCCATGCCCGACATCGTCAAACTGTTTGTCCAGTCAAAGGGAGATGATGGCCTTCCATGCCCGACATCGTCAAACTGTTTGTCCAGTCAAAGGGAGATGATGGCCTTCCATGCCCGACATCGTCAAACTGTTTGTCCAGTCAAAGGGAGATGATGGCCTTCCATGCCCGACATCGTCAAACTGTTTGTCCAGTCAAAGGGAGATGATGGCCTTCCATGCCCGACATCGTCAAACTGTTTGTCCAGTCAAAGGGAGATGATGGCCTTCCATGCCCGACATCGTCAAACTGTTTGTCCAGTCAAAGGGAGATGATGGCCTTCCATGCCCGACATCGTCAAACTGTTTGTCCAGTCAAAGGGAGATGATGGCCTTCCATGCCCGACATCGTCAAACTGTTTGTCCAGTCAAAGGGAGATGATGGCCTTCCATGCCCGACATCGTCAAACTGTTTGTCCAGTCAAAGGGAGATGATGGCCTTCCATGCCCGACATCGTCAAACTGTTTGTCCAGTCAAAGGGAGATGATGGCCTTCCATGCCCGACATCGTCAAACTGTTTGTCCAGTCAAAGGGAGATGATGGCCTTCCATGCCCGACATCGTCAAACTGTTTGTCCAGTCAAAGGGAGATGATGGCCTTCCATGCCCGACATCGTCAAACTGTTTGTCCAGTCAAAGGGAGATGATGGCCTTCCATGCCCGACATCGTCAAACTGTTTGTCCAGTCAAAGGGAGATGATGGCCTTCCATGCCCGACATCGTCCTATCGTGGGTGTTGTCCAAGTGCTATGATTATATGCCATGCCTGACATCGTCAGACTGTGTATGATGTCCAAGAACTATGATTGCATGCCACGCCCGTCAACCGTCCGACCGTGTGTGCTGTCCAAGGGCTACGTTGGCATGGAATGACCGATGTCGTCAAAATGTGTGATGTCCAAGGGCTATAATGATATTACACACCCAATGTCATTCTACCATGTGTGTTGTCCAAGGGCTATGCAGGCATGCCACGCCTTCCGTCGTCCAACCCTGTTTTTTTCCAAAGGCCATGATGACATTCCACGCCCGATGTTGTCCGTTCATGTGTGCTTTTTAAGGGCGATGATGGTATGCCACTGCTGATGTGGTCCGACCTTGTATGCTGTCCAAGGGACATTATGGTATGCAACGCTCCACGTTGTCTGACCGTGATATGATGGCATGTCACGCCTCACAGTTCGTCCATGTGTGAAGGTCAAGGGAGATGATGGCATGCCATTCTTGACGTCGTCGGACCGTGTGTTTAGTCCAAGGGCGATAATGGCATGCCATGCCCTAGGTGGTCCGACCGTATGTCCTGTCCAATGGCCATGATGGCATGCCATGCCCGACGTCATCCGACCGTGTGTGCTGTCAAAGGGAAATGATGGTATGCCATGCCCGACTTCATCCGTCTGCTTGTGCAGTACAAGGGTGATGATGTCATGCCATGCCCGACGTCATCCGACTGTGTGTGCTATCCAAAGACTATGATGACATTCCATTTTAACTTCGTCAGACCGTGTGTGATATCCAAAGACTTTAATGGCATGCCACTCCTGACTTCTTCCGACCGTGTATGTTTTCCAAGGGCTATGCGGGCATGCTACGCCCTACTTCGTCCAATCGCTGGTGCTATCCATGGGCTATGATGACATGCCACAGTTCATGTGATGTTCCCGTGGGTGATATCCTAGGGCTATGAATGCATGCCAAGCCCAACTATGTATAATTCCCAAGGGCGATGATGACATGCCATGCCAGACGTCGTCTGATCGTGTGTGTTGTCGAAGGGCAAAAATGGCAGGCAACACCCTATATCGTCAAACCATGTTTTTATCCAAGGGCAATAATGACATGCCACGCTCGACATCATCGATTTGTGTGTTCAATCCAAGGGCTATGGTGGCATACCACGCTTGACGTCGTCCAACTGTGTTTGCTATACAAGGGAAATGAGGCTTGGCACACCCGACGTTGTCCGACCCTGTGCGCTATTCATGGGCTATGATGCCTAGTAAGGCCCGACGTCACCTGACCGTTATTGGTTTCCAAGGGCTTTGATGGCATGCCACGCTTAACGTCATCCAACCATGTGTGCTGTCTAAGGGCTATGATGACATTCCACGCCCAACTTCGTCGGATTGCGTGTGTTGTCAAAGGGCTTTGATGCATTGCCACATCTGACGGAGTCTGACTGTATTTGCAGTCCAAAGGCTACGCAGGCATTCCACTCTCAAAATCGTCAAACCGCGTGTGCTATCAAAGGTTTGTGATGACATGCCACGCCGGAAGTCGTCAAACCGCATGTGCAGTCCGATGGAGATGATGGCATGCTACACCCGACGTCGTCCGACCGTGTGTGTTGTTAAAGGTCCATAATGGCATGCCATGATCAACGTCGTGTGACCGTGTGTTCTATCCAAGGGCTATGATGTCATTCCACGCCCGACATCGTCCATTCAAGTGTGCTGTCCAAGGGCATTGATGGCATGCCATGCCCGACCTCGTCAAACCGTGTGTGCTGTCCAAGGGCTACAGGGGCATGGCACGCTCGACGTCGTCCAACCGTGTGTGTTGTAAAAGGGCTATGATGACATGCCACACCCGACGTCGTCTAACCGTGTGTGCCATGCCAAAGGCGATGACATGCCATGCCAAATGTCGTCTTACTATGTATGCTATCCAAGGGCCATAATGGCATGCGTCGCTCGACGCCGTCCAAACGTGTGTGTTGTCCAACGAACATGATGTCATGCCACGCCCCACGTCTTCCGTCCGTGTGTCGAAGTCAAGGGCGATGATGTCATACCATTCTTGAAGTCATCCGATCATGTGATTAGTGTAAGGGCGATCATGTCATACCACGCTCGAGGTTGTCCGACCATATGTGCTCTCCAAGGGTAATGATGGCATGCCACACCCGACGTCGTCTAACCGTGTGTGCCATGCCAAAGGCGATGACATGCCATGCCAAATGTCGTCTTACTATGTATGCTACCCAAGGGCCATAATGGCATGCGTCGCTCGACGCCGTCCAAACGTGTGTGTTGTCCAACGAACATGATGTCATGCCACGCCCCACGTCTTCCGTCCGTGTGTCGAAGTCAAGGGCGATGATGTCATACCATTCTTGAAGTCATCCGATCATGTGATTAGTGTAAGGGCGATCATGTCATACCACGCTCGAGGTTGTCCGACCATATGTGCTCTCCAAGGGTAATGATGGCATGCCACGCCCGACTTCGTTCTATTGTGTGTGCTGTCAATGGAAGATGATGGCATGCCACACCATACTTCATCCATCCGTGTGTGCTGTCCAAGCGATATGTGACCATACCACACCCGACGTCGTGTACCGTGTGTGCTATCCAAGGACTATGATTACATGCCGCGGTTGATGTCGTTTGACCGTGTGTGTTGCCAAGGGCTATGCGGGCATGTTTTTTCGACCATGTGTGTTGTCCGAGGGCGACGATTGCATGTCACGCCCGACGTTGTCCAACCATGTGTGTTTTCAAAGGGCATTAATGGCATGCCACACCCGATGTCTTCCGACCATGTGTGCTATTCAAAGGCAATGATGTAATTCAACACCTACATTTCCATCCCGTGTGCAATCCAAGGGAATTGATGGCATGACACGCCCGACATCGTTTGACAATGTGTGCTGTACAACGGCAATGATGGCTTGCCACGCCCGACGTCTTCCGACCGTGTGTGCTGTCAAAGGGCTCTAATGCCATTCCTTACCCGATTTCTTCCGACCATGTGTGCTGTCCAAGTGCAATGATTCCATGCCACACTCGATGTATTCCGACCGTGTGTGCTATCCAAGGGCTTTGATGGCATGCCACGCCTGACGTCGTCCGATCGTGTGTGCTGTCCAAGGGCTCTGATGCCATGGCTTACCCGACGTCTTCCGACCGTTTGTGCTGTCCACGAACTTTGCTGGCATGCCACGCCCGATGTTTTCCGATCGTTTGTGAAGGTTAAAGGCTACGATGCCATGCAACGCCTGACATTGTTCGACCGTTTGTGCTATCCAAAGGCTTTAATGGCATGCCACGCCCGACGTCGTTCGACTGTGTGTGTTGTCCAAGGGCTACGCGGACATGACACGCCCGATGTCGTCCCACCATGTATATTGTCGAAAGGCTTCGTGGGAATGACGCGCCCGATGTCATCTCACCGTGCGTGCTCTCCAAGGGCGATGATGTCATGCCACGCCAAACATTGTCTGTCCGTGTATATAGTACAAGGGCTATGATGGCATGCCACGCCTGACGTTGTGTGACTCTGTGCTGTCCAAGGTCTATGATGGCATGCCATGCCCGACGTCGTCTGATCGTGTGTGCTGTCCAAGGGCTACGTGGGCATGATACGCCCGACGTCGTCCCACCGTGTGTGTAGTATAAGGGTGATGATCGAATGCCACGCCTGACGTTGTCCGACTGTGTGTTGTCCAAGGGCTATGATTACATGCCATGCCCGACATCGTCAGACCTTTTGTCCAGTCTAAGGGAAATGATGGCATTCCACGCCCGACGCCATCCTACCGTGTGTGTTGTCCAAGTGCTATGATTACACGCCATGCACGACATCGTCAGACCATGTATGATGTCCAACGACTATGATTGCATGCAACGCCCGACGTCGTCTTACCATGTGTGCTTTCCAAGGGCTACGTTGGCATGCAATGACCGACGTAGTCCAACCGTGTGTGCTGTCCAAGGGCTATAATGATATTCCACACCCAATGTGCTGTCCAAGGGCTACGGAGGAATACCACGCCCGCCGTCGTCCAACCCTGTGTTCTTTCCAAAGGGCATGATGACATCCCACGCCTGATGTTGTCCGACTTTGAGTACTTTTTAAGGGCGATGATGGCATGCCACGTCCGATGTCGTCAGACCGTGTATGTTGTCCAAGGGCCATAATGGTATGCAATGCTCCACGTCGTGCGACTGTGTGTGTTGTCCAATGAATATGATGGCATGTCATGCCCCACGTTGTTCGTTCGTGTGTGAATGTCAAGGGCGATGATGGCATGCCATTCCTGACGTCGTCCGACTATGTGTTTAGTCTAAGGGCGATGATGGAATTCCACGCCCGAGGTCGTTCGACCGTATGTCCTATCCAAGGGCCATGATGGTATGCCATGCCCGACGTCATTCGGCCGTGTGTGCTGTCAAAGGGCAATGATGGCATGCCGCGCCCCACTTCATCCTCCGCTTGTGCAGTCCAAGAGTGATGATGGCATGCCATGCCCGATGTCATTCGACTGTGTGTGCTATCCAAAGGCTATGATGACATTCCATTCCGCATCCTCAGACTGTGTGCGCTGTCCAAATACTATGATGGGATGCCACTCCTGACTTCTTATGACCGTGTGTGTTGTCCAAGGGCTACGCGGGCATGCTACGCCCAATGTCGTCAAACCGTGGGTGCTGTAAAAGGGCTATGATCACATGTCACGCCTGATGTCATTTTACCGTGTGTGCTGTCCTAGGGCTACGCGGTCATGCCAAGCCCAACTTTGTGTAATGTCCAAGGGCAGTGATTGCATGCGCGCCCAACTTTATTTGACCATGTGTGTAGTCAAAGGGCCAAAATGGCAGGCAACGCCCGATAAGGGCTATGTGGGCATGATACGCCCGATGTTGTCTCACCGTGTTTGCTGTCCAAGGGCGATGATCTGCCACACCCAACTACGTCCGACCGTGTGTTCTGTCCAGGGAATATGATGAAATGCCATGCCCAATATCGTCAGACTATGGGTGAAGTCTAAGAGAGATGATTGCATGCCCCGCCCGACGTTGTCCGACCGTGTGTGCTGTCCAAGGGCTCTGATTCCATGCCACGTCTAATGTTTTCCGACCGTGTGTGTTGTCAGAGGGCAATAATGGCATACCACGCCCCACGTCATTTGACCGTGTGTTCAGACCAAGGTCTATGAAGCAAAGCCACACCCGACATCGTCCGACCGTGTGTGCTGTCCAAAGGCTATGCGGGCATGCCACGCCCGAGGTTATCCAACTGTCTGTGTTGTCCAAGGGCTATAATTCATGCTACGCCCGACATTATCCGATCGTGTGTGTTGTCAAACGGACATAATGGCATATCACGGGCGAGGTCGTCCGACCGTGTGTGTTTTCTGAGGACTATTATACCATTCCACGGCAAATTTTGTACCATTTTGGGTGCCGTCCAAGGGATTTTATTGCATGCCACGCCTGACGTCGTCCAATCGTGTGTGCTATCCAAGGGATACGCGGGCATGCCACGCCCAACGTCGTTCAACCGTGTGTGCTGTCTAGGGGATATAATGGCATGCCACGCCCGATGTCGTTTGATCGTGTGTAATTTCTATTGGTTACACTGGCATGCCAGGCCCGACAGGTTGTTCTGTCCAAGGGAGATGATGGCATGCAACGCCCGACGTCTTTCGACCGTACGTGTTGTCCAAGGGATATGATGCCCTTCCACGCCTGACGTCGTCCGACCATGTATGTTGTCCAAGGGCTTTGATGGCATTCCACACCCTATGTTTTCCGACAAAGTGTGCAATCCAGGGGAGATAATGGTATTACATGCCGGACATCATCCAATAGTGTGTGCTGTACAAGGGAAATGATGGCTTGCCACGCCCGACGTCGTCTAACTGTGTGTGCTATCCCAAGACTTCATGGGCATTACAGGCCCGACGTCGTCCGATTGTGTGTGTTGTCCAACGAATATGATTCCATGCCACGCCCGACGTAATAAAACCGTGTGTGCTTTCCCAGGGTTTGAATAGCATGCCACACCCGACATCGTCCCACCGTGTGTAGTGTCCAAGGGCTACGCAGTCATGATGCACACGATGTCTACCAAACGTGTGTAGTGTTCAAGGGCTCTGTGGGAATGGCGCAACCGACGTCGTCCCTCCGTAGGTGCTATCCAAGGGAAATGATGTCTTGCCACACCCGACATCGTCTGATCGTGTGTGCTGTCCAAGGGCTATGATTACATGCCATGCCCAAAATCGTCAGACCGTGTGTGTAGTCCAACGGAGATGATGTAATGCCACTCCCGACATCATATGACCGTGTGTGTTGTCCAAAGGCTATGATGCTATGCCACACCCAACGTCGTCAGACCGTGTGTGCTATCCAATGGCTTTGATGTCATGCCACACCTGACATCGTCCGACCGTTTGTGCTTACAAAGGGCTACGAGAGCATGCAACGCCCGACGTCGTCTGATCGTTTGTTCTGTCCAAGGGCTACATGGGCATGTCACGCCCGACGTCGTCCGACCGTGCGTGCATTCCAATGAAGATGATGGCATGCCATAGCCGACGTTATCCGACCGTGTGTGATGTCCAAGGGCTATGATGCCATGCCACACCCGACGTCCTGCGACCGTCTCAGTTTTCCATGTGCTTTGATGCATGCAATGCCTCACTTCGCCCAATCGTGCGTGTTTTCTAAGGGCTTGGTGGGATGCCACGCCTAACGTCGTCTAACCATATGCGTTGTCAAAGGGCCATAATGGCATGCCATGCCTGACGTCATCCGACCATGTGTTCTATCCAACAGCTATGATGCCATCCCACACCCGACGTCGTCATATCTTGTGTGTTGTCCAAGGGCTTTGATGGCAAGCATGATGTATTCCTACCATCTCTGCAGTCTAAGGGCTACGCAAGCAAGCAACGCCCGACGTTGTCCAACCGTGTGTGTTGTCAAAGGGCCATAATGGCATGCCACGCCCAACATCGTCCGACCGTGTGTGCTATCCATAGGCTATGATGTCATGCCACACCTACATTGCCGTCTGGTGTGCAATCCAAGGGAGATGATGGCATGACACACCCGACGTCCTTTGACAGTTTGTGCTGTACAAGGGCAATGATGGCTTGCCACGCCCGATGTCGTCTAGTCATGTGTGCTATCCAAGGGCTCTAATGCCATGCCTTGCCTGACGTTATCCGACCGTGTGTGTTGTCAAAGGGACATAATGGCATATCACGCGTGACGTCGTCGGACCGTATGTGCTGTCCGAGGACTATTATACAATTCCACGGCCAATTTTGTACAATTTTGTGTGCCGTCCAAGGGATTTTATGGCATGCCACGCCTGACGTCGTCCAATCGTGTGTGCTATCAACGGGATAGGTGGGAATGCCACGCCCGACGTCGTTCAACTGTGTGTGCTGTCTAAGGGCTATAATGGCATGCCACGCGCGATGTCGTTTGATCGTGTGTAATTTCCATTGGTTACACTAGCATGCCAGGCCCGACAGGTTGTGCTGTCCAAGGGAGATGATGGCATGCAACGCCCGACGTCGTTCGACCGTATGTGTGTCCAAGAGATATGATGCCCTTCCACGCCTGATGTCGTCCGACCATGTGTGTTGTCCAATGGCTTTGATAGCATTCCACACCCTATGCTGTCCGACAAAGTGTGCAATCCAGGGGAAATAATGGCATTACATGCCCGACATCATCTGACAGTGTGTGCCGTACAACAGGAATGATGGCTTGCCACGCCCGACGTCGTCCAACTGTGTGTGCTGTCCAAAGGCTATGATGTCATGCCACGCCAGACGTCTTCCGACCGTGTGTGCTTTCCAAGGGCTTTGATGGCATGCCACGTCCGACGTCGTCCGACCGTGAGTGCTGTCCAAGGGCTATGATGCCATGCGACGCCCGACGTCGTTCAACTGTTAGTGTTGTCCAAGCGCTTTAATGGCATGCCACGCCCGACGTCGTCTGACCATGTGTGCTCTCCTAGGACTTTGAGGGCATTACACACCCAACGTCGTCCGTCTGTGTGTGCTGTCCACGGGCTATGATTCCATGCCACGCCCGACGTAATACAACCGTGTGTGCTGTCCAAGGGTTTGAATAGCATGCCACGCCTGACATCGTCCCACCGAGTGTAATGTCTAAGGGCTACGCAGGCATGACACACACGAAGTCATCCAATTGTGTGTAGTGTTCAAGGGCAACGTGGGAATGGCGCACCTGACGTCGTCCCTTCGTAGGTGCAATCCAAGGGCAATGATGGCTTGCCACGCCCGATGTCGTCCGACCGTGTGTGCTGTCCAAGGGCTATGATTACATGCCATGCCCAACATCGTCAGACCGTGTGTGTAGTCCAACGGAGATGATGTAATGCCACTCCCGACGTCATCTTACAGTGTGTGCTTTCCAAAGGCTATGATGCTATGCCACACCTGACGTCGTCAGACCGTGTGTGCTCTTCAATGGCATTGATGTCATGCCACGCCTGACATCGTCTGACCGTTTGTGCTTGCCTAGGGCTACGAGAGCATGCATTGCCCAACGTCATCCAAGCGATTTTTCTGTCCATGTGCTATGATGACATGCCACGCCCGACGTCGTCAGACCGTTTGTTCTGGTCAAGGGCTACACGGGCATGCCACGCCCGACGTCGTCCGGCCGTGTGTGCATTCCAATGAAGATGATGGCATGCCACAGCCGACGTTATCCGACTTTGTGTGATGTCCAAGGGCTATGATTCCACGCCACACCCAACGTCGTGCGACCGTCTCAGTTTTCCATGTGCTTTGATGCATGCAATGTCTGACGTCGCCCGATCGTGTGTGCTGTCTAAGGGCTTGAAGGGATGCCACGCCTAACGTCATCTAACCATATGTGTTGTCAAAGGGCAATAATGGCATGCCACGCCTAGCGTCATCCGACCATGTGTTCTACTCAACGGCTATGATGCCACCCCACACCCGACGTCGTCATATCTTGTGTGCTGTCCAAGGGCTTTGATGGCATGCATGACGATGTTGTCCTACCGTCTCTGCAGTCTAAGGGCTCCGCAAGCAAGCAACGCCCGACGTTGTCCTACCGTGTGGTGTCAAAGGGCCATAATGGCATGCCACGCCCAACGTCGTCCGACCGTGTGTGCTATCCGTTGGCTATGATGTCATGCCACACCTACATTGCCGTCCGGTGTGCAATCCAAGGGAGATAATGGCATGACACACCCGACGTCCTTTGACAGTGTGTGCTGTATAAGGGCAATGATGGCTTGCCACGCCCGACGTCGTCTGGTCGTGTGTGCTATCAAAGGGCTCTGATGCCATGCCTTGCCCGACGTTATCCGACCGTGTGTGTTGTCAAAGGGACATAATGGCATATCACGCGCGACGTCGTCCGACCGTGTGTGATGTCCGAGGACTATTATACCATTCTACGGCCAATTTCATACCATTTTGTGTGCCGTCCAAGGGATTTTATGGCATGCCACGCCTGACATCGTCCAATCGTGTGTGCTATCCAAAGGATACGCGAGCATGCCTTGCCCGACGTCGTTCAACCGTGTGTGCTATCTAATGGTTATAATGGCATGCCACGCCCGATGTCGTTTTATCGTGTGTGTAGTCCGACGGAGATGATGGCATGGCACGCTCGACGTCGTCTTACCGCGTGTGTTGTTAAAGGGCAATATTGGCATGCCACGCCCGACGTCGTTCGACCATCTGTGTTGTCCGAGGGCTATGATACCATTCCACGCCCGATCGTGTGTGCTGTCCAAGCTCTATGATACCACTCCACGCCCGATCGTGTGTGCTGTCCAAGGCTTTGATGGCATGCCATGCCAGACGTCGTCTGACCGTGTGTGCTATCCAATTGCTACGCAGGCATACCACGCCTAACGTTGTCCAAGGGTGTGTGCTTTCCAATGCCTATGATGACATGCCAGGCCCGATGTTGTTTCACCGTCTATGTTCTCCATGGGCTACCTTGGCATGCCACGCCCAATGTCATTCAACCGTGTGTGCTATCAAAGGGAAATGATGCCATGCCACTCCCGACGTTGTCTTACCATGTGTTCTTTTCAAGGGCTTTGATGGCATGCCACACTCTATGTCGTCCGACCGTGTGTGCTTTACAAGGACTATGATGACATGCCACGCCCGACGTCGTCTGACTGTGTGTGCTGTCCAAGGGCTAAGTGGGAATGCCACACTAGATTGTCCTTGTAGTCCAAGGTAGATGATGGCATGCCACGCCTAACGTCGTACGATAGTGTTTGTTGTCCAAGGGTTATGATGCCATGCCACGTCCGACATCGTTCGACAGTGTGTGCTTTCCAAGGGATTTGATGGCATCCCACACCTGATGTCGTCCGACAGTGTGTGCTGTCCAAGAGCAAAGCACTCATGAAATTCTCGACATTGTCCAACCGTGTGTGTTGTCCATGGGCTATAGTTATATTCCATGCCCAATGTCCTCCGACCCTGTGTGTTGTCCAATGGCTACGCGAGCATGCCCTGTCTGACATCGTCCAACCCTTTGGTCTATCTAAAGGCCATGATGTCATGCCACGCCCAATGTTATTCGACCATGTGTGCTTTATAAAGGCGATTATGGCATGCCACACCAGATGTCATCTGACTATGTATGCTATCCAAGGGCCATAATGGAATGCGCCTCTCGACACCGTCCAAACGTGTGTGTTGTCCAAGGAACATGATAGCACGCGACGCCCCACGTCTTCCATCTGTTTGTCGAGGTCAAGGGCGATGATGTCATACAATTCCTGAAGTCATCCGATCATGTGTTTAGTGCAAGGGCAATCATGTCATACCACGCTCGAGGTCGTCCGACTTGTATATGTTGTCCAAGGTCCATGATGGCATGCCACGCCCGAATTTGTTCTACTGTGTGTGCTATCGAAGGGAGATGATGCCATGCCACACCCAACTTCATCCGTCCGTGTGTGCTGCCAAAGGGCTATACGGGCATGCAATGCCCGATGTCGTCCAACCGTCTGTGCTATCCAAGGGCTATGATGACATGCCGCACTCGACGTCGTTTGACCGTGTGTGTTTGCAATGGCTATGCGGGCATGCAATGCCCGACCATGTGTGCTATCCAAGGGCGATGATTGCATGTCACGCCCGACGTTGTCTTACCGTGTTTGTTGTCAAAGGGCCATAATGGCATGCCACGCTCGACGTCGTCCGACCGTGTGTGCTTTCCATGGGCAATGATGTCATGCCTTACCTACATTGCCGTCCGGTGTGCAATCCAATGGAGATGATGGCATGACACACCTGACATCCTTCGACAGTGTGTGCTGTATAAGGGCAATGATGGCTTGCCACGCCCGATGTCGTGTGTTCGTGTATGCTAACCATGGGCTCTGATGCCATGCGTTGCCCAACATCTTCCGACCGTGTGTGCTGTCCAAGGGATTTGATGGCATGCCACGCTCCATGTCGTCCGACAGTGTGTGAAGGTTAAGGGCTACGATGCCATGCCACGCCTGACGTTGTCCGACCGTGTGTGCTGTACAAAGGCTTTAATTGCATGCCATGCCCGTCGTCCTTCGACTGTGTGTGCTGTCAAAGGGCTACGCGGGCCTGACAGCCCGATGTCATGCCACCATTTTTGTTGTCGAAGAGCTACATGGGAATCTACGCCCGATGTCATCTTACCTCGTGTGCTGTCCAAGGGCGATGATGTTATGCCACGCCCGACATTGCCGTGCATGTATATAGTCCGAGGGCTATGAGGGCATGCCACACTCGACGTCGTCCGACCGAGGATGTTGTCCAAGGGCTACGATGTCATGCCACGCCTGACGTTGTCCGACCGTGAGAGCTGTCCAAGGGCTTTAATGGCATGCCATGCCCTATGTCGTTCAACCGTGTGTGTTTTTCAAGGGCTACACAGGCATTATAGCTCGAAGTCGGCCCACCGTGTGTGCTGTCCAAGGGCTACATGGGCATGACACGCCCGACTTTATCCCACCGTGTGTCCTATCCAAGGGTGATGACCGAATGCCACGCCCGACATGGTCTGACCTTGTGTGCTGTCCAAGGGCTATGATTACATACCATGCCCGACATCGTCAAACTGTTTGTCCAGTCAAAGGGAGATGATGGCATTCCATGCCCGACATCATCCTATCGTGTGTGTTGTCCAAGTGCTATGATTACATGCCATGCCTGACATCGTCAGACTGTGTATGATGTCCAAGAACTATAATTGCATGCCACGCCCGACATCGTCTGACCGTGTGTGCTGTCCAAGGGCTACGTTGGCATGGAATGACCGATGTCGTCAAAATATGTGATGTCCAAGGGCTATAATGATATTACACACCCAATGTCATTCTACCATGTGAGTTGTCCAAGGGATACGCAGGCATGCCACGCCCTCCGTCGTCCAACCCTGTTTTTTTTCAAAGGCCATGATGACATTCCACGCCCGATGTTGTCCGTTCATCTGTGCTTCTTAAGGGCGATGATGGGATGCCACGGCTGATGTGGTCCGACCTTGTATGCTGTCCAAGGGACATTATGGTATGCAACGCTCCACGTTGTCTGACCGTGATATGATGACATGTCACGCCTCACAGTTCGTCCATGTGTGAAGGTCAAGGGAGATGATGGCATGCCATTCGTGACGTCGTTGGACCGTCTGTTTAGTCCAAGGGCGATAATGGCATGCCATGCCTTAGGTGGTCCGACCGTATGTCCTGTCCAATGGCCATGATGGCATGCCATGCCCGACGTCATCCCACCGTGTGTGCTATCAAAGGGAAATGATGGTATGCCATGCCCGACTTCATACGTACGCTTGTGCAGTACAAGGGTGTTGATGTCATGCCATGCCCGACGTCATCCGACTGTGTTTGCTATCCAAAGACTATGATGACATTCCATTTTAACTTCGTCAGACCGTGTGTGATATCCAAAGACTTTAATGGCATGCCACTCCTGACTTCTTCCGACCGTGTATGTTCTCCAAGGGCTATGCGGGCATGCTACGCCCTACTTCGTCCAATCGCTGGTGCTATCCATGGGCTATGATGACATGCCACAGTTGATGTGATGTTCCCGTGGGTGATATCCTAGGGCTATGAATGCATGCCAAGCCGAACTATGTATAATGCCCAAGGGCGATGATGACATGCCACGCCAGACGTCGTCTGACCGTGTGTGTTGTTGAAGGGAAAAAATGGCAGGCAACGCCCGATATCGTCAAACCATGTTGTTATCCAAGGGCAATAATGACATGCCACGCTCGACATCATCGATTTGTGTGTTCAATCCAAGGGATATGGTGGCATACCACGCCGGACGTCGTCCAACTGTGTTTGCTATACAAGGGAAATGAGGCTTGGCACACCCGACGTTGTCCGACCCTGTGCGCTATTCATGGGCTATGATGCCTAGTAAGGCCCGACGTCACCTGACCATTTTTGGTGTCCAAGGGCTTTGATGGCACCACGCTTAACGTCATCCAACCATGTGTGTTGTCTAAGGGCTATGATGACATTCCACGCCCAACTTCGTCGGATTGCGTGTCTTGTCAAAGGGCTTTGATGTAATGCCACATCTGACGGAGTCTGACTGTATGTGCAGTCCAAAGGCTACGCAGGCATTCCACTCTCAAAATCGTCAAACCGCGTGTGCTATCCAAGGTTTGTGATGACATGCCACGCCGGAAGTCGTCAAACCGCATGTGCAGTCCAATGGAGATGATGGCATGCTACACCCGACGTCGTCCGACCGTGTGTGTTGTTAAAGGTCCAAAATGGCATGCCATGATCAACGTCGTGTGACCGTGTGTTCTATCCAAGGGCTATGATGTCATTCCACGCCCGACATCGTCCATTCAAGTGTGCTGTCCAAGGGCATTGATGGCATGCCATGCCCGACCTCGTCAAACCGTGTGTGCTGTCCAAGGGCTACACGGGCATGGCACGCTCGACGTCGTCCAACCGTGTGTGTTGTAAAAGGGCTATGATGACATGCCACACCCGACGTCGTCTAACCGTGTGTGCCATGCCAAAGGCGATGACATGCCATGCCAAATGTCGTCTTACTATGTATGCTATTCAAGGGCCATAATGGCATGCGTCGCTCGACGCCGTCCAAACGTGTGTGTTGTCCAACGAACATGATGTTATGCCACGCCCCACGTCTTCCGTCCGTGTGTCAAGGTCAAGGGCGATGATGTCATACCATTCTTGAAGTCATCCGATCATGTGATTAGTGTAAGGGCGATCATGTCATACCACGCTCGAGGTTGTCCGACCATATGTGCTCTCCAAGGGCCATGATGGCATGCCACGCCCGACTTCGTTCTATTGTGTGTGCTGTCAATGGAAGATGATGGCATGCCACACCCTACTTCATCCATCTGTGTGTGCTGTCCAAGCGATATGTGAGCATACCACACCCGACGTCGTGTACCGTGTGTGCTATCCAAGGACTATGATTACATGCCGCGCTTGATGTCGTTTGACCGTGTGTGTTGCCAAGGGCTATGCGGGCATGTTTTTTTAGACCATGTGTGTTGTCAGAGGGCGACGATTGCATGTCACGCCCGACGTTGTCCAACCGTGTGTGTTTTCAAAGGGCATTAATGGCATGCCACGCCCGACGTCTTCCGACCATGTGTGCTATTCAAAGGCAATGATGTAATTCAACACCTACATTTCCATCCGGTGTGCAATCCAAGGGAGATGATGGCATGACACGCCCGACATCGTTTGATAATGTGTGCTGTACAACGGCAATGATGGCTTGCCACGCCCGACGTCTTCCGACCGTGTGTGCTGTCAAAGGGCTCTAATGCCATTCCTTACCTGATTTCTTCCGACCATGTGTGCTGTCCAAGTGCAATGATTCCATGCCACACTCGATGTATTCCGACCGTGTGTGCTGTCCAAGGGCTTTGATGGCATGCCACGCCTGACGTCGTCCGACCGTGTGTGCTGTCCAAGGGCTCTGATGCCATGTCTTACCCGACGTCTTCCGACCGTTTGTGCTGTCCAAGAACATTGATGGCATGCCATGCCCGATGTTTTCCGATCGTGTCTAAAGGTTAAAGTCTACGATGCCATGCCACGCCTGACATTGTTCGACCGTTTGTGCTATCCAAAGGCTTTAATGGCATGCCACGCCCGACGTCGTTCGACTGTGTGTGTTGTCCAAGGGCTACGCGGACATGACACGCCCGATGTCGTCCCACCATGTTTATTATCGAAAGGCTTCGTTGGAATGACGCGCCCGATGTCAACTCACCGTGCGTGCTCTCCAAGGGCGATGATGTCATGCCACGCCAAACATTGTCTGTCCGTGTATATAGTCCAAGGGCTATGATGGCATGCCACGCCTGACGTTGTGTGACTGTGTGCTGTCCAAGGTCTTTGATGGCATGCCATGCCCGACGTCGTTTGATCGTGTGTGTTGTTCAAGGGCTACGAAGACATGTTAGTTTGACGTCGTCCCGCCATGTGTGCTGTCCAAGGGCTACGTGGGCATGATACGCCCGACGTCGTCCCACCGTGTGTGTAGTATAAGGGTGATGATCGAATGCCACGCCTGACGTTGTCCGACTGTGTGTTGTC
>NC_028638.1:4571228-4571588 GCF_001406875.1 Solanum pennellii | reverse complement strand
CGTTCGTGTGTGAAGGTCAAGGGCGATGATGGCATGCCATTCCTGACGTCGTCAGACTATGTGTTTAGTCTAAGGGCGATGATGGAATTCCACGCCCGAGGTCGTTCGACCGTATGTCCTATCCAAGGGCCATGATGGTATGCCATGCCCGACGTCATTCGACCGTGTGTGCTGTCAAAGGGCAATGATGGCATGCCGCGCCCCACTTTATCCCTCCGCTTGTGCAGTCCAAGAGTTATGATGGCATGCCATGCCCGATGTCACTCGACTGTGTGTGCTATCCAAAGGCTATGATGACATTCCATTCCGCATCCTCAGACTGTGTGCGCTGTCCAAATACTATGATGGCATGCCACTCCT
>NC_028638.1:4569317-4570435 GCF_001406875.1 Solanum pennellii | reverse complement strand
GTCCAAGGGCTATGATGCCATGCGACGCCCGACGTCGTCCGACTGTTAGGGTTGTCGAAGCGCTTTAATGGAATGCCACGCCCGACGTCGTCCGACCATGTGTGCTCTCCCAAGACTTCATGGGCATTACACGTCCGACGTCGTCCGATTGTGTGTGTTGTCCAAGGAATATGATTCCATGTCACGCCCGACGTAATAAAACCGTGTGTGCTTTCCAAGGGTTTGAATAGCATGCCACACCCGACATCGTCCCACCGTGTGTAATGTCTAAGGGCTACGCAGTCATGATGCACACGATGTCTACCAATCGTGTGTAGTGTTCAAGGGCTATGTGGGAATGGCGCACCCGACGTCGTCCCTCCGTAGGTGCTATCCAAGGGAACTGATGTCTTGCCACGCCCGACATCGTCAGATCGTGTGTGCTGTCCAAGGTCTATGATTACATGCCATGCCCAACATCGTCAGACCGTGTGTGTAGTCCAACGGAGATGATGTAATGCCACTCCCGACATCATATGACCGTGTGTGTTGTCCAAAGGCTATGATGCTATGACACACCCGACGTTGTCAGCCCTTGTGTGCTATCCAATGGCTTTGATGTCATGCCACACCTGACATCGTCCGACCGTTTGTGCTTACAAAGGGCTACGAGAGCATGCAACGCCCGACGTCGTCTGACCGTTTGTTCTGTCCAAGGGCTACACGGGAATGCCACGCCCGACGTCCTCCGGCCGTGTGTGCATTCCAATGAAGATGATGGCATGCCATAGCCGACGTTATCCGACTGTGTGTGATGTCCAAGGGCTATGATGCCATGCCACACCCGACGTCCTGCGACCGTCTCAGTTTTCCATGTGCTTTGATGCATGCAATGCCTCACTTCGCCCAATCGTGCGTGTTTTCTAAGGGCTTGATGGGATGCCACGCCTAACGTCGTCTAACCATATGCGTTGCCAAAGGGCCATAATGGCATGCCATGCCTGACGTCATCCGACCATGTGTTCTATCCAACAGCTATGATGCCATCCCACACCCGACGTCGTCATATCTTGTGTGTTGTCCAAGGGCTATGATGGCATGCATGATGTATTCCTACCATCTCTGCAGTCTAAGGGCTA
>NC_028638.1:4516891-4568105 GCF_001406875.1 Solanum pennellii | reverse complement strand
CCACCGAGTGTAATGTCTAAGGGCTACGCAGGCATGACACACACGAAGTCATCCAATCGTGTGTAGTGTTCAAGGGCTACGTGGGAATGGCGCACCCGACGTCGTCCCTTCGTAGGTGCAATCCAAGGGCAATGATGGCTTGCCACGCCCGATGTCGTCAGACCGTGTGTGCTGTCCAAGGGCTATGATTACATGTCATGCCCAACATCGTCAGAACGTGTGTGTAGTCCAACGGAGATGATGTAATGCCACTCCCGACGTCATCTGACAGTGTGCTGTCCAAAGGCTATGATGCTATGCCACACCTGACATCGTCAGACCGTGTGTGCTCTTCAATGGCATTGATCTCATGCCACGCCTGACATCGTCCGACCGTTTTTGCTTGCCTAGGGCTACGAGAGCATGCATTGCCCAACGTCATCCAAGCGATTTTTCTGTCCATGTTCTATGATGACATGCCACGCCCGACGTCGTCAGACCGTTTGTTCTGTCCAAGGGCTACACGGGCATGCCACGCCCGACGTCGTTCGACCGTGTTTGCATTCCAATGAAGATTATGGCATGCCACAGCCGACGTTATCCGACTTTGTGTGATGTCCAAGGCTATGATTCCATGCCACACCCAACGTCGTGCGACCGTCTCAGTTTTCCATGTGCTTTGATGCATGCAATGTCTGACGTCGCCCGATCGTGTGTGCTGTCTAAGGGCTTGATGGGATGCCACGCCTAACGTCGTCTAACCATATGTGTTGTCAAAGGGCCATAATGGCATGCCACACCTAACGTCATCCGACCATGTGTTCTATCCAACGGCTATGATTCCATCCCACACCCGGCGTCGTCATATCTTGTGTGCTGTCCAAGGGCTTTGATGGCATGCATGATGATGTTGTCCTACCGTCTCTGCAGTCTAAGGGCTCCGCAAGCAAGAAACGCCCGACGTTGTCCAACCGTGTGTGTTGTCAAAGGGCCATAATGGCATGCCACGCCCAACGTCGTCCGACCGTGTGTGCTATCCATAGGCTATGATGTCATGCCACACCTACATTGCCGTCGGGTTTTCAATCCAAGGGAGATAATGGCATGCCACACCCGACGTCCTTTGACACTGTGTGCTGTATAAGGGCAATGATGGCTTGCCACGCCCGACGTCGTCTGGTTGTGTGTGCTATCCAAGGGCTCTGATGCCATGCCTTGCCCGACGTTAACCGACCGTGTGTGTTGTCAAAGGGACATAATGGCATATCACGCGCGATGTCGTCTGACTGTGTGTGATGTCCGAGGACTATTATACCATTCTACGTCCAATTTCATACCATTTTGTGTGCCGTCCAAGGGATTTTATGGCATGCCACGCCTGACATCGTCCAATCGTGTGTGCTATCCAAAGGATACGCGAGCATGCCACGCCCGACGTCGTTCAACCGTGTGTGCTATCTAAAGGCTATAATGGCATGCCACGCCCGATGTTGTTTGATCGTGTGTGTAGTCCGACGGAGATGATGGCATGGCACGCCCGACGTCGTCTAACCGCGTGTGTTGTTAAAGGGCCATATTGGCATGCCACGCCCGACGTCGTTCCACCATATGTGTTGTCCGAGGGCTATGATACCATTCCACGCCCGATCGTGTGTGCTGTCCAAGCGCTATGATACCACTCCACGCCCGATCGTGTGTGCTGTCCAAGGCTTTGATGGCATGCCATGCCAGAGGTCGTCCGACCGTGTGTGCTATCCAATTGCTACGCAGGCATACCACGCCTAACGTTGTCCAAGGGTGTGTGCTTTCCACTGCCTATGATGACATGCCAGGCCCGATGTTGTTTCACCGTCTATGTTCTCCATGGGCTACCTTGGCATGCCACGCCCGACGTCGTTCCACCATATGTGTTGTCCGAGGGCTATGATACCATTCCACGCCCGATCGTGTGTGCTGTCCAAGCGCTATGATACCACTCCACGCCCGATCGTGTGTGCTGTCCAAGCGCTATGATACCACTCCACGCCCGATCGTGTGTGCTGTCCAAGCGCTATGATACCACTCCACGCCCGATCGTGTGTGCTGTCCAAGCGCTATGATACCACTCCACGCCCGATCGTGTGTGCTGTCCAAGCGCTATGATACCACTCCACGCCCGATCGTGTGTGCTGTCCAAGCGCTATGATACCACTCCACGCCCGATCGTGTGTGCTGTCCAAGCGCTATGATACCACTCCACGCCCGATCGTGTGTGCTGTCCAAGCGCTATGATACCACTCCACGCCCGATCGTGTGTGCTGTCCAAGCGCTATGATACCACTCCACGCCCGATCGTGTGTGCTGTCCAAGCGCTATGATACCACTCCACGCCCGATCGTGTGTGCTGTCCAAGCGCTATGATACCACTCCACGCCCGATCGTGTGTGCTGTCCAAGCGCTATGATACCACTCCACGCCCGATCGTGTGTGCTGTCCAAGCGCTATGATACCACTCCACGCCCGATCGTGTGTGCTGTCCAAGCGCTATGATACCACTCCACGCCCGATCGTGTGTGCTGTCCAAGCGCTATGATACCACTCCACGCCCGATCGTGTGTGCTGTCCAAGCGCTATGATACCACTCCACGCCCGATCGTGTGTGCTGTCCAAGCGCTATGATACCACTCCACGCCCGATCGTGTGTGCTGTCCAAGCGCTATGATACCACTCCACGCCCGATCGTGTGTGCTGTCCAAGCGCTATGATACCACTCCACGCCCGATCGTGTGTGCTGTCCAAGCGCTATGATACCACTCCACGCCCGATCGTGTGTGCTGTCCAAGCGCTATGATACCACTCCACGCCCGATCGTGTGTGCTGTCCAAGCGCTATGATACCACTCCACGCCCGATCGTGTGTGCTGTCCAAGCGCTATGATACCACTCCACGCCCGATCGTGTGTGCTGTCCAAGCGCTATGATACCACTCCACGCCCGATCGTGTGTGCTGTCCAAGCGCTATGATACCACTCCACGCCCGATCGTGTGTGCTGTCCAAGCGCTATGATACCACTCCACGCCCGATCGTGTGTGCTGTCCAAGCGCTATGATACCACTCCACGCCCGATCGTGTGTGCTGTCCAAGCGCTATGATACCACTCCACGCCCGATCGTGTGTGCTGTCCAAGCGCTATGATACCACTCCACGCCCGATCGTGTGTGCTGTCCAAGCGCTATGATACCACTCCACGCCCGATCGTGTGTGCTGTCCAAGCGCTATGATACCACTCCACGCCCGATCGTGTGTGCTGTCCAAGCGCTATGATACCACTCCACGCCCGATCGTGTGTGCTGTCCAAGCGCTATGATACCACTCCACGCCCGATCGTGTGTGCTGTCCAAGCGCTATGATACCACTCCACGCCCGATCGTGTGTGCTGTCCAAGCGCTATGATACCACTCCACGCCCGATCGTGTGTGCTGTCCAAGCGCTATGATACCACTCCACGCCCGATCGTGTGTGCTGTCCAAGCGCTATGATACCACTCCACGCCCGATCGTGTGTGCTGTCCAAGCGCTATGATACCACTCCACGCCCGATCGTGTGTGCTGTCCAAGCGCTATGATACCACTCCACGCCCGATCGTGTGTGCTGTCCAAGCGCTATGATACCACTCCACGCCCGATCGTGTGTGCTGTCCAAGCGCTATGATACCACTCCACGCCCGATCGTGTGTGCTGTCCAAGCGCTATGATACCACTCCACGCCCGATCGTGTGTGCTGTCCAAGGCTTTGATGGCATGCCATGCCAGAGGTCGTCCGACCGTGTGTGCTATCCAATTGCTACGCAGGCATACCACGCCTAACGTTGTCCAAGGGTGTGTGCTTTCCACTGCCTATGATGACATGCCAGGCCCGATGTTGTTTCACCGTCTATGTTCTCCATGGGCTACCTTGGCATGCCACGCCCAATGTCATTCAACCGTGTGTGCTATCTAAAGGCTATAATGGCATGCCACGCCCGATGTCGTTTGATCGTGTGTAATTTCCATTGAATACACTGGCAGGCCAGGCCCGACAAGTTGTGCTGTCCAAGGGAGATGATGGCATGCAACGCCCAACGTCGTTCGACCGTATGTGTTGTCCAAGGGATATGATGCCCTTCCACGCGTGACATCGTCCAATCGTGTGTGCTATCCAAGGGATACACGGGCATGCCACGCCCGACGTCGTTCAACCGTGTGTGCTGTCTAAGCGTATAATGGCATGCCACGCCCGATGTCGTTTGATCGTGTGTAATTTCCATTGAATACACTGGCAGGCCAGGCCCGACAAGTTGTGCTGTCCAAGGGAGATGATGGCATGCAACGCCCAACGTCGTTCGTCCGTATGTGTTGTCCAAGGGATATGATGCCCTTCCACGCGTGACATCGTCCAATCGTGTGTGCTATCCAAGGGATACACGGGCATGCCACGCCCGACGTCGTTCAACCGTGTGTGCTGTCTAAGCGTATAATGGCATGCCACGCCCGATGTCGTTTGATCGTGTGTAATTTCCATTGAATACACTGGCAGGCCAGGCCCGACAAGTTGTGCTGTCCAAGGGAGATGATGGCATGCAACGCCCAACGTCGTTCGTCCGTATGTGTTGTCCAAGGGATATGATGCCCTTCCACGCGTGACATCGTCCAATCGTGTGTGCTATCCAAGGGATACACGGGCATGCCACGCCCGACGTCGTTCAACCGTGTGTGCTGTCTAAGCGTATAATGGCATGCCACGCCCGATGTCGTTTGATCGTGTGTAATTTCCATTGAATACACTGGCAGGCCAGGCCCGACAAGTTGTGCTGTCCAAGGGAGATGATGGCATGCAACGCCCAACGTCGTTCGTCCGTATGTGTTGTCCAAGGGATATGATGCCCTTCCACGCGTGACATCGTCCAATCGTGTGTGCTATCCAAGGGATACACGGGCATGCCACGCCCGACGTCGTTCAACCGTGTGTGCTGTCTAAGCGTATAATGGCATGCCACGCCCGATGTCGTTTGATCGTGTGTAATTTCCATTGAATACACTGGCAGGCCAGGCCCGACAAGTTGTGCTGTCCAAGGGAGATGATGGCATGCAACGCCCAACGTCGTTCGTCCGTATGTGTTGTCCAAGGGATATGATGCCCTTCCACGCGTGACATCGTCCAATCGTGTGTGCTATCCAAGGGATACACGGGCATGCCACGCCCGACGTCGTTCAACCGTGTGTGCTGTCTAAGCGTATAATGGCATGCCACGCCCGATGTCGTTTGATCGTGTGTAATTTCCATTGAATACACTGGCAGGCCAGGCCCGACAAGTTGTGCTGTCCAAGGGAGATGATGGCATGCAACGCCCAACGTCGTTCGTCCGTATGTGTTGTCCAAGGGATATGATGCCCTTCCACGCGTGACATCGTCCAATCGTGTGTGCTATCCAAGGGATACACGGGCATGCCACGCCCGACGTCGTTCAACCGTGTGTGCTGTCTAAGCGTATAATGGCATGCCACGCCCGATGTCGTTTGATCGTGTGTAATTTCCATTGAATACACTGGCAGGCCAGGCCCGACAAGTTGTGCTGTCCAAGGGAGATGATGGCATGCAACGCCCAACGTCGTTCGTCCGTATGTGTTGTCCAAGGGATATGATGCCCTTCCACGCGTGACATCGTCCAATCGTGTGTGCTATCCAAGGGATACACGGGCATGCCACGCCCGACGTCGTTCAACCGTGTGTGCTGTCTAAGCGTATAATGGCATGCCACGCCCGATGTCGTTTGATCGTGTGTAATTTCCATTGAATACACTGGCAGGCCAGGCCCGACAAGTTGTGCTGTCCAAGGGAGATGATGGCATGCAACGCCCAACGTCGTTCGTCCGTATGTGTTGTCCAAGGGATATGATGCCCTTCCACGCGTGACATCGTCCAATCGTGTGTGCTATCCAAGGGATACACGGGCATGCCACGCCCGACGTCGTTCAACCGTGTGTGCTGTCTAAGCGTATAATGGCATGCCACGCCCGATGTCGTTTGATCGTGTGTAATTTCCATTGGTTACACTGGCATGCAAGGCCCGACAGGTTGTGCTGTCCAAGGGAGATGATGGCATGCAACGCCCAACGTCGTTCGACCGTATGTGTTGTCCAAGGGATATGATGCCCTTCCACGCGTGACATCGTCCAATCGTGTGTGCTATCCAAGGGATACACGGGCATGCCACGCCCGACGTCGTTCAACCGTGTGTGCTGTCTAAGCGTATAATGGCATGCCACGCCCGATGTCGTTTGATCGTGTGTAATTTCCATTGAATACACTGGCAGGCCAGGCCCGACAAGTTGTGCTGTCCAAGGGAGATGATGGCATGCAACGCCCAACGTCGTTCGACCGTATGTGTTGTCCAAGGGATATGATGCCCTTCCACGCGTGACATCGTCCAATCGTGTGTGCTATCCAAGGGATACACGGGCATGCCACGCCCGACGTCGTTCAACCGTGTGTGCTGTCTAAGCGTATAATGGCATGCCACGCCCGATGTCGTTTGATCGTGTGTAATTTCCATTGAATACACTGGCAGGCCAGGCCCGACAAGTTGTGCTGTCCAAGGGAGATGATGGCATGCAACGCCCAACGTCGTTCGACCGTATGTGTTGTCCAAGGGATATGATGCCCTTCCACGCGTGACATCGTCCAATCGTGTGTGCTATCCAAGGGATACACGGGCATGCCACGCCCGACGTCGTTCAACCGTGTGTGCTGTCTAAGCGTATAATGGCATGCCACGCCCGATGTCGTTTGATCGTGTGTAATTTCCATTGAATACACTGGCAGGCCAGGCCCGACAAGTTGTGCTGTCCAAGGGAGATGATGGCATGCAACGCCCAACGTCGTTCGACCGTATGTGTTGTCCAAGGGATATGATGCCCTTCCACGCGTGACATCGTCCAATCGTGTGTGCTATCCAAGGGATACACGGGCATGCCACGCCCGACGTCGTTCAACCGTGTGTGCTGTCTAAGCGTATAATGGCATGCCACGCCCGATGTCGTTTGATCGTGTGTAATTTCCATTGAATACACTGGCAGGCCAGGCCCGACAAGTTGTGCTGTCCAAGGGAGATGATGGCATGCAACGCCCAACGTCGTTCGACCGTATGTGTTGTCCAAGGGATATGATGCCCTTCCACGCGTGACATCGTCCAATCGTGTGTGCTATCCAAGGGATACACGGGCATGCCACGCCCGACGTCGTTCAACCGTGTGTGCTGTCTAAGCGTATAATGGCATGCCACGCCCGATGTCGTTTGATCGTGTGTAATTTCCATTGAATACACTGGCAGGCCAGGCCCGACAAGTTGTGCTGTCCAAGGGAGATGATGGCATGCAACGCCCAACGTCGTTCGACCGTATGTGTTGTCCAAGGGATATGATGCCCTTCCACGCGTGACATCGTCCAATCGTGTGTGCTATCCAAGGGATACACGGGCATGCCACGCCCGACGTCGTTCAACCGTGTGTGCTGTCTAAGCGTATAATGGCATGCCACGCCCGATGTCGTTTGATCGTGTGTAATTTCCATTGAATACACTGGCAGGCCAGGCCCGACAAGTTGTGCTGTCCAAGGGAGATGATGGCATGCAACGCCCAACGTCGTTCGACCGTATGTGTTGTCCAAGGGATATGATGCCCTTCCACGCGTGACATCGTCCAATCGTGTGTGCTATCCAAGGGATACACGGGCATGCCACGCCCGACGTCGTTCAACCGTGTGTGCTGTCTAAGCGTATAATGGCATGCCACGCCCGATGTCGTTTGATCGTGTGTAATTTCCATTGGTTACACTGGCATGCAAGGCCCGACAGGTTGTGCTGTCCAAGGGAGATGATGGCATGCAACGCCCGAGGTCGTTCGACCGTATGTTTTTTCCAAGGGATATGATGCCCTTCCACGCCTGACGTCATCCTACCATGTGTGTTGTCCAAGGGCTTTGATGGCATTCCACACCCTATGTTGTCCGACAAAGTGTGCAATCCAGGGGAGATAATGGCATTACATGCCCGACATCATCTGACAGTGTGTGTTGTACAAGGGAAATGATGGCTTGCCACGCCCGACGTCGTTCACCTGTGTGTGCTTTCCAAAGGCTACGATGCCATGCCACGCCAGACGTCTTCCGACCGTGTGTGCTGTCTAAGGGCTTTGATGGCATGACACGTCCGACTTTGTTCGACCGTGAGTGCTTTCCAAGGGCCATGATGCCATGCGACGCCCGACGTCGTCCGACTGGTAGTGCTGTCCAAGCGCTTTAATGGTATGCCACGCCCGATGTCCTCCGACCATGTGTGCTCTCCTAGGACATCGCGGGCATTACACGCCCGACATCGTCCAACTGTGTGTGCTGTCCAAGGGCTATTATGCCATGCCACGCCCGACGTAATACAACCGTGTGTGCTATCCAAGGGTTTGAATAGCATGCCACACCTGACATCGTCCCACCGAGTGTAATGTCTAAGGGCTACGCAGGCATGACACACACGATGTCATCCAATCGTGTGTATTGTTCAAGGGCTACGTGGGAATGGCGCACCCGACGTTGTCCCTCCGTAGGTGCAATCCAAGGGCAATGATGGCTTTCCACACCCGACGTCATTCGACCGTGTGTGCTGTGCAAGTGCTATGGTTACATTCCATGCCCAACATTGTCAGACCGTGTGTGTAGTCCAACGGAGATGATGTAATGCCACTCCCGACGTCATCTGACCGTGTGTGCTGTCCAAAGGCTATGATGCTATGCCACACCCGACGTCGTCAGACCGTGTGTGCTGTCCAATGGCTTTGATGTCATGCCACGCTTGCCATCGTCCGACCATTTTTGCCTACCATGGGCTACAAGAGCATGCAACGCGCAACGCCATCCAAGCGATTTTTCAGTCCAAGGGCTATGATGACATGGCACGCCTGACGTCGTCTTACCATTCGTTCTGTCCAAGGGCTACACAGGCATGCCACGCCCGACGTAGTCCGGCTGTGTGTGCATTCCAATGAAGATGATGGCATGCCACTGCCGACGTTATTCGACTGCGTGTGATGTCCAAGGGCTATGATGCCATGCCACACCCAATGTCGTGCGACCGTCTGAGTTTTCCATGTGCTTTGATGGATGCAATGCTTGCCGTCGCCCGATCGAGTGTCCTGTCTAAGGAATTGATGGGATGCCACGCCTAACGTCGTCTAACCATATGTGTTGTCAAAGGGCCATAATGGCATGCCACGCCTGACGTCACCCGACCATGTGTTCTATCAAACTGCTATGATTCCATCCCACACCCGACGCCGTCATATCTTGTGTGCTGTACAAGGGCTTTGATGGCATGCCTTATGTTGTCCTACCGTCTCTGCAGTCTAAGGGCTTCGCAAGCAAGCAACGCCCGACGTTGTCCTACCGTGTGTGTTGTCAAAGGGCCATAATAGCATGCCACGCCCAACATCGTCCGACCGTGTGTGCTATCCATAGGCTATGATGTCATGCCACACCTACATTGCCGTCCAGTGTGCAATCCAAGGGAGATTATGGCATGACACACCCGACGTCCTTTGACAGTGTGTGCTGTATAAGGGCAATTATGGCTTGCCACGCCCGATGTCGTCTAGTCTTGTGTGCTATCCAAGGGCTCTGATGCCATGCCTTGCCCGACGTCTTACGACCGTATGTGTTGTCCAATGGCTTTGATGTCATGCCACGCCTGACATCGTCCGACCGTATGTGCTGTCCAAGGCTACGCGGGCATGCCACGCTTGACGTCGTGCAACCGATTGTGCTGTACAAGGGATATGATTACATGCCACGCCCAACATCCTCAGACCGTGTGTGCAGTCCAAGGGCGAAAAAGGCATGCAATGCCCGACGTCGTCGAGCGTCTGTGTTGTTCAAGGGCTATGATGCCATGCCACACCCAATGTAGTTTGATCGTATTTGCTGTCCAAGGGCTTTGATATCATGCCACGCCTGACGTCTTCCGATCATGTATGCTGTGTAAGGTCTTTGATGGCATGCTATGCCCGACGTAATTCGATCGTTAGTGTTGTCCAATGGGTTTAATGTCATGCCATGCCCGACATCGGCTAACCGTGTGTGCTCTTCAGGGACTATACGCGCATGACACGCCCTACGTCAACCCACCGTGTGTTTTGTCAAAGGTCTATGATGCCATGCCACACCCAATGTTGTCCGATCGTATATGCTGTCCAAGGGCTTTGATATCATGCCACGCCTGACGTCATCCGATCATGTGTGTTGTCTAAGGTCTTTGATGGCATGCTATGCCCGACATCGTTTGACCGTTAGTGTTGTCCAATGGGTTTAATGTCATGCGACGCCCGACATCGTCCGACCGTGGGTGATATTCAAGGACTACGCGGGCATGACACGCACGACGTCGTCCCACCGTGTGTGTTGTCCAAGGGCTACGTGGTCAAGCCATGCCTCACGTAATCCAACTGTGTGTGCTTTACTAGGGACATTATGGCATGCCACGCCCGACGTCATCTGATAGTGTTTGGTGCACAAGGGCAATGAGGCTTGCCACGCCCGACTTCGTACAACTGTGTATGCTTTCCGAGGGCTATGATGTCATGCCATAACCGACGTCGCCCGACCGTCTCTGATGTCCAAGGGCTTTGATGGCATGCCACACCCGATGTTGTTCGACCGTGTGTGTTGTCAAGGGCTATGATGGCATGCCACACCGATGTAGTCTTACTGTGTGTGCTATTCAAGGGATTTGTTGGCATGCAATGCCCGCCGTTATCCCACCGTGTATGCTGTCCAAGTGCTAAGTGGGAATGAAACGTCCGACGTCGTCTCACCATGTGTGCTGTCCAAGGGTGATGATGGCATGCCATGTCCGGCGTCGTCCGTCCGTGTCTGCATTCCTAGGGAGATGATGGCATGCCACGCCCGACATCGTCTGACTGTGTGTGCTTTTCAAGTGCTACCCGGGCATGACGCAAACAATTTCGTTCAACCGTGTGAACTGTTCAATGGCTACATGGGCATGACACGCCCGACATCTTCCCTTTCTGTGTGCTATCAAAGGGCAATGATGGCTTGCATCACCCGACATCGTCCGACCGAGTGTGCTATCCAAGGGCTATTATTACATGCCATGCTCGACATTGTTAGACTGTGTGTGCAGTCCAATGGAGATGATGGCATACCACTATCGACGTCATCCGACCATGTGTGCTGTCCAAGGGCTATGATACCATGCCACGCACGACATCGTTTGACCGTTAGTGCTGTCCAAGGGCTTTGATGGCATGCCACGCCTGACATCGTCCGACTGTGTGTGCTCTCCAAGGACTACGCGGGCATGACACGCCTGACGTCGTCCCACCGTGTGTTTTGTCCAAGGGATACGTGGGCATGCCACGCCTTATGTCATCCAACTGTGTGTGCTGTCCCAGGGACATGATGGCATGCCATGCCCGACGTCATCCGATAGTGTTTGGTGTACTAGGGCAATGAGGCTTGCCACACCCGACGTCGTCCAACCGTGTGTGCAATCCAAGGTCTTTGATGGCATTCCCAACGTCATCTGACTGTGTGTGCTATCCAAGGGATACGAGGGAATGACACGCCTAACATCGACCCACCATGTGTGTTGTCCATGTGCTACGTGGGATTGACACGCCCGACGTCGTCCCATCATGTGTGTTGTCAAAGGAAGATGATGACATCCCACGCCCGATGTGATCTGACTGTGTGTGCTGCCAAGGGTTTTGATAATATGCATTGCCTGACGTCGTCTGACCGTGTGTGCTGCCAATGGAGATGATGTCATACCACTACAGACGTCATCCGACCGTGTGTGCTGTCCAAGGGCTATGATGCCATACCATACCCTACGTCGTTCTACAGTGTGTGTTGTCTAATGTCTTTGATGTCATGCCACGCCTGACATCATCCGACCGTATGTGCTGTCTAAGGCTACGCGGGCATGCCATGCTTGACGTCGTCGAACCATTTGTGCTGTCCAAGGGATATGATTACATTCCACGCCCAACATCCTCGGACCGTGTGTGCAGTCCAAGGGCTAAAAAGGCATGCAATGCCCGACGTCATCCTACGTGTGTGTTGTTCAAGGGCTATAATGCCATTCCACACCCAATGTAGTTCGATCGTATTTGCTGTCCAAGGGCTTTCATATCATGCCACGCCTGACGTCGTTCGATCATGTGTGTTGTCTAATGTCTTTGATGGCATGCTATGCCCGACGTCGTTTGACCGTTAGAGCTATCCAATTTTTTTAATGTCATGCCACTCCCGACATCGTCTGACCGTGTGTGCTCTTCAAGGACTACGCGGGCATGACACACCCTACGTCATCCCACCGTGCGTATTTTCCAAGGGCTACGTGGTCAAGCCACGTCTCACTTAATAGAATTGTGTGTGCTGTACCAGAGACATTATGGCATGCCACGCCCGACGTCATCCGATAGTCTTTGGTGTACAAGGGCATTGAGGCTTGCCACGCGCGACGTCGTAAAATCGTGTGTGTTTTTCGAGGGCTATGATGTCATGCCATACCCGACGTCGCCCGACCGTCTGTGATGTCCAAGGGCTTTAATGGCAACCCACACACGACATCGTCCAACTGTGAGTGTTGTCCAAGGGCTATGAGGACATGCAATGCCCGACATCGTTATACCATGTGTGCAGTCCAATAGAGATGATGGCATGCAACACCTGACGTCGTCCGACCGTGTGTGTTGTCAAAGGGCCATAATGGCTTGTCACACCTGATGTCGTCCGACTATTTATGCGGTACAAGGTCTATGATGCCATTCCAGGCCCGATGTTGTCCGATCGTGTGTGCTGTCCAAGGGCTTTGATGGCATGAAACGCCTGACGTCTTTCGATCGTGTGTGCTGTCCAAGGGAATGATGACATGCCACACCCGGCATTGTCTGACCGGGTGTGCTGTATAAGGGCTACATGGGCATGCCACTACCGGCCATTTAGTCTATCAAAGGGTGATGATGGAATGCCACGCCCGACGTCGTTTGACCCTGTGTCGTATCCATGGGCTATGATGCAATGCCACGTCTGACGTCGTCCGACCGTATGTGCAATCAAAAGGAGATAATGTCAAGCCATGCCTGACGTCGTTTGACAGTATTTGTTGTTAAAGGGCAATGAAGCTTGCCACTCCGGACGTCGTCCGACCGTGTGTGTTGTCCAAGGGCTATGATGCCATGTCACGCCCGACGTCGCCCGACCGTCTTCGCTGTCCATGGACTTTGATGGCATGCCACGCCCGATGTCGTCTAACCGTGTGTGCTGTCCAAGGCCTATGATTCCATGCCACGCCCGACGTAGTACGCCCGTGTGTTTTTTCCAAGGTCTTTGATGTCAAGACACGCCCGATGTCGTCCTACCATGTGTGTTATAAAAGGGCAACAATGGGATAACAGGCTTGATGTTGTCCCATCGTGTGTGTTGTCCAAGTGCTATGTGGGCATGTAACGCTCTACGTCATCCCACGGTGTGTGCTATCCAAGGGCAATTATGGCATGCCACGCAAAACATCGTCCATCCGTGTGTGCTGTCCAATGGCGATGATGGCATGCCAAATCGATGTCATCCGACCGTGTGTGCTGTCCAAGTATTATGATGCCATGCCACGCCAAACGTCTTCTAACTGTCAGTGCTGTTCAAGGAATTTTATGGCATACCACTCCCGATGTCGTCTGACCTTGTGTGCTGTTCAAGGGCTACGCAGGCATGACACGCCCAACATCGTTCCACCGTGTGTGTTGTATAAGGGCTACGTGGGCATGATACACTCGACGTCGTCCCACCGTGTATGTTGTCAAAGGGCGATGATCTTCCATGCCCGACGTCGTCCGACCATGTTGGCTGTCCAAGGACTATGATTACGTGCCATGCCCGACATCGTCAGACCGTGTGTGCAGTCCAAGGGAGATGATGGCATGCCACGCCCGACGTGGTCCGACCCTATGTGCTTTCCAAGGTGTATTATTACATGCCACGTATGACGCTATCCAATCGTGAGAGTTGTCAAAGGGATAAATCGCATGCCACGCCCCACGTCATCGGACCGTGTGTTTTGTGAAGGGCTATGATGCCAACGCCCCACATCGTCCGATATTTTGTGCTGTCCAAGGGCTATAATACCATTCCAAAATCGATCGTGTGTGGTGTCTGAGGTATATGATACCATTGCACGCCCGATCGTGTGTGTTGTCCAAGGGATTTGGTGGCATGCCACGCCTGACGTCGTTTGACCGTGTGTGCTATATAAGTGCTACGCATGCATGCCACGCCCGAAGTCGTCCAACCGTGTGTGTTGTCCAAGGGCTATGATGACATGCCACGCCCGACGTTGTTTGACCGTGTGTGTTCTCCATGGGCTACGTTGGCATGCCACGCCCCACCGATTGTGCTCACCAAGGGCGATGATTACATGCCGTGCCAAATGCCGTTCGACCGTGTGTGTTGTCCATGGGCTATGATGCCATGCCATGCCCGACATCGTCTGACCGTGTGTGCTGTCCAAGGGTTATGATTACATGCAAGGCCCGATGTTGTTTGATCGTTTGTGTTCTCCATGGGCTACGTTGGCATGCCAAGCCCAATGTCATTCGACCGTGTGTGTTGTCCAACGGCTATGATTCCATGTCACTCACGACGTCGTCTTACCATGTGTTCTTTTCAAGGGCTTTGATGGCATGCACACCCTATGTCATCCGACCGTGTGTGCAATTGAAGGGAGATAATGGCATGCCACGCCCGACATCATCCGACAGTGTGTGCTATAAAGGAAAGAATGGCTTGCCACGCGTGATGTCGTCCGACTGTGTGTGCTATCCAAGGGCTATGATCCCATGCCACGCCCAACGTCGTTCGACCGTGTGTGCTGTCCAAGGGCTTCGATGGCAGTCCACGTCCGACGTAGTCCGATCGTCTGCGCTGTCCAAGGGCTATGATGCCATGCCAAGCCCGACGTCGTTTGACCGTTAGTGTTGTCTAAGGTCTTTGATGGCATTCCATGCCCGACGTCGTCCAACCGTGTGTGCTATCCAAGCGGTATGATGACATGCTGCACTCGACGTCGTTTGACCGTGTGTGTTGGCAAGGGCTACGTGGGCATGCAATGCCCGACCATGTGTGCTATCCAAGGGCGATGATTGCATGTCACGCCCGACGTTGTCCAACCGTGTGTGTTGTCAAAGGGCCATAATGGCATGCCACGCTCGACGTCGTCCGACCGGGTGTGCTATCCATGGGCAATGATGTCATGCCACACCTACATTGCCGTCCGGTGTGCAATCCAAGGGACATGATGGCATGACACACCCAACGTCCTTCGACAGTGTGTGCTGTATAAGGGCAATGATGGCTTGCCACGCCCGGTGTCGTCTAGTCGTGTATGCTATCCCTGGGCTCTGATTCCATGCCTTGCCTAACGTCTTCCGACCGTGTGTGTTGTCCAAGGGATTTGATGGCATGCCAAGCTCCATGTCGTCCGATAGTGTGTGAAGGTTAAGGGCTACAATAACATGCCACGCCTGACGTTGTCCGACCGTGTGTGTTGTACAAAGGCTTTAATTGCATGCCACGCCCGACGTCCTTCGACTGTGTGTGCTGTCAAAGGGCTACGCGGGCATGACACGCCCGATGTCGTCCCACCATCTTTGTTGTCGAAGGGCTACATGGGATTCTACGCCCGATGTCATCTCACCGCGTGTGCTGTCCAAGGGCAATGATGTCATGCCACGCCACGACATTTCCGTCCGTGTATATAGTTCGAGGGCTATGTGGGCATGCCACACTCGACGTCATCCGACCGAGGATGTTGTCCAAGGGCTACGATGTCATGCCACGCCTGACGTTGTCCGACCATGAGAGCTGTCCAAGGGCTTTAATGGCATGCCATGCCCTATATCGTTCAACCGTGTGTGTTTTCCAAGCGCTACGCAGGTATTATAGCTCGAAGTAGGCCCACCGTGTGTGCTGTCCAAGGGCTACATGCGCATGACACACCCGACATCGTCCCACCGTGTGTACTATCCAAGGGAGATGATCGAATGCCATGCCCGACAACGTCTGACCTTGTGTGCTGTCCAAGGGCTATGATTACATACCATGCCCGACATCGTCAAAATGTGTGTCCAGTCTAAGGGAGATGATGGCATTCCTTGCCCGACGTCGTCCTATCGTGTGTGTTGTCCAAGTGCTATGATTACATGCCATGCCTGACATCGTCAAACTGTGTATGATGTCCAAGAACTATGATTGCATGCCACGCCCGACATCGTCCGACCGTGTGTGCTGTCCAAGTGCTACGTTTGCATGCAATGACCGATGTCGTCAAAATGTGTGATGTCCAAGGGCTATAATGATATTACACACCCAATGTCATTCGACCATGTGTGTTGTCCAAGGGCTACGCAGGCATGGCACGTTCTCTGTCGTCCAACCCTGTGTTCTTCCCAAAGGCCATGATGACATGCCACTCCTGATGTTGTCCGACCATGTGTGCTTTTTAAGGGCGTTGATGGGATGCAATGGTCGATGTCGTCCGACCGTGTATGCTGTCCAAGGGCCATTATGGTATGCAACACTCCACGTCGTCCGACCGTGTGTATTTTCCAAGTAATATGATGGCATGTCATGCCCCACATCGTCCGTCCGTGTGTGAAGGTCAAGCGAGATGATGGCATTCCATTCATGACATCGTCCGACCGTGTGTTTAGTCCAAGGGCGATGATGGCATGCCAAGCCCTAGGTCGTCCGACTGTATGTCCTGTCCAAGGGCCATGATGGCATGCCAAGCCCGACGTCATCCGATCATGTGTGCTGTCAAAGGTAAATGATGGTATGCCATGGACGACTCCATCCGTCCGCTTGTGCAGTACAAGGGTGATGAGGTCATTCCATGCCCGACGTCATCCGACTGTGTGTTCTATCCAAAGACTATGATGACATTCCATTTTGACTTCGTCAGACCGTGTGTGATATCCATAGACTTGGATGGCATGCCACTCCTAACTTCTTCCGACCGTGTGTGTTGTCCAAGGGCTATCGGGGCATGCTACGCCCTACTTCGTCCAACCGCGGGTGCTATCCATGGGCTATGATGACATGCCACGGCTGATGTCATGTTACTATATGTGATATCCTAGGACTATGGGGGCATGCCAAGCCCAACTATGTATAATGTCCAAGGGCGATGATGACATGACACGCCCGACGTCGTCTGACCGTGTGTGTTGTTGAAGGGCAAAAGTGGCAGGCAACGCCCGATATTGTCAGACCATGTGTGTTATCAAAGGCCAATAATGACATTCCACGCTCGACATCGTCGATTTGTGTTTTCAATCCAAGGGATATGGTTGCATACCACGCCCGACGTCGTCCAACTGTGTTTGCTGTACAAGGGAAATAAAGCTTGGCACGCCCGACGTTGTCCGACCCTGTGCGCCATTCAAGGGCTATGATGCATAGACAGGCCCGACGTCACCTGACCGTTTTTGGTGTCCAAGGGCTTTGATGGCATGCCACGCCCAGCGTCATCAAACCATGTGTGTTGTCCAAGGGCTATGATGATATGCCACTCCCAACTTCGTCCGATCGCGTATGTTGTCAAAGGTCTTTGATGTAATGCCACATCTGACGGAGTCTGTCTGTATGTGCAGTCCAAAGGCTATGCAGGCATTCCACTCTCAAAATTGTCAAACCGCGTGTGCTATCCAAGGGTTGTGATGACATGCCACGCCGGAATTCGTCAAACCGCATGTGCAATCCAATGGAGATGATGGTATGCCACACCCGACGTCGTCCGACCGTGTGTGTTGTTAAAGGTCCATAATGGCATGCCATGATCAACGCCGTCTAACCGTGTGTTCTGTCCAAGGGCTATGATGTCATTCCACGCCCGACATCGTCCATTCGTGTGTGATGTCCAAGGGCTTTGATGGCATGCCATGCCCGACCTCGTAAAACCGTGTGTGCTGTCAAAGAGCTACACGGGCATGCCACGCTCGACGTCGTCCAACCGTGTGTGTTGTACAAGGGCTATGATGACATGCCATGCCCGACGTCGTCTAATCGTGTGTGCCATGCCAGAGGCGATGACATGCCATGCCAAATGTCGTCTTACTATGTATGCTAACCAAGGGACATAATGGCATGCGCCGCTCGACGCCATCCAAACGTGTGTGTTGTCCAACGAACATGATGTCATGCAACGCCCCACGTCTTCCGTCCGTGTGTCAAGGTCAAGGGTGATGATGTCATACCATTCTTGAAGTCATCCGATCAAGTGTTTAGTGTAAGGGCGATCATGTCTTACCATGCTCGAGGTTGTCCGACCATATATGCTGTCCAAAGGCCATGATGGCATGCCACGCCCGACTTCGTTCGATTGTGTGTGCTGTCAAAGGGAGATGATTGCATGCCACACCATACTTCATCCGTCCATGTGTGCCGTCCAAGCGATATGTGGGCATCCCACGCCCGACGTCGTGTACCGTGTGTGCTATATAAGGGCTATGATTACATACCGCGCTCGACGTTGTTTGACCGTGTGTGTTACCAAGGGTTAGCGGGCATGCTATTCTCGACCATGTGTGTTGTTCAAGGGCGATGATTTCATGTCACGCCCGAGGTTGTCAAACCGTGTGTGTTTTCAAATGGCCATAATGGCATGCCACGCCCGACGTCTTCCGACCATGTGTGCTATTCAAAGGCAATGGTGTAATGCAACACCTACATATCCGTCCGGTGTGCAATCCAAGGGAGATGATTGCATGACACGCCCGACATCGTTTGACAGTGTGTGCTGTACAAGGGCAATGATGGCTTGCCATGCCCGACATCTTCCGACCGTGTGTGCTGTCAAACGGATCTAATGCCATTCCTTACCCAACGTCTTCTAACCATGTGTGCTGTTCAAGTGCAATGATTCCATGCCACACTCGATGTTTTCAGACCGTGTGTGCCGTCCAAGGGCTTCGATGGAATGCCACGCCTGACATCGTCCGACCGTGTGTTCTATCCAAGAGCTTTGATGCCATGCCTTACCCGACGTCATCCGACACTTTCTGCTGTCCAAGCGCTTTAATGGCATGCCACGCCCGATGTCGTCTGATCGTGTGTGAAGGCTAAGGGCTACGATGCCATGCCACGCCTAACATTGTCCGACCGAGTGTGATATTCAAAGGCTTTAATGGCATGCCACGCCCGACGTCGTTCGACTCTGTGTGTTGTCCAAGGGCTACGTGGACATGACACGCCCAATGTCGTCCCACCATGTATATTATCGAAGGGCTTCGTGGGAATGACGTGCCCGATGTCATCTCACTGTGCGTGCTGTCCAAGGGCGATGATGTCATGCCACGCCCAACATTTTCTGTCCGGGTATATAGTCCAAGGGCAATAATGCCATGCCACGCCTGACATTGTGTGAATGTGTGTGCTGTCCAAGTGCTTTGATGGCATGCCATGCCCGACGTCGTTTCATCGTGTGTGTTGTCAAAGGGCTACGTAGGCATGTTAGCTCGACGTTATCCCACCGTGTGTGTTGTCCAAGGGCTACGTGGGCATGATACGCCCGACGTCGTCCCACCGTGTGTGCAGTATAAGGGTGATGATCGAATGCCACGCCCGACGTTGTCCGACCGTGTGTGTTGTACAAGGGTTATGATTACATGCCATGCCCGACATTGTCAGACCTTTTGTCCAGTCTAAGGGAGATGATGGCATTCCACGCCCGACGTCGTCCTACCGTGTGTGTTGTCCAAGTGCTATGATTACATTCCATTCCCGACATCGTTAGACTGTGTATGATGTCAAAGGACTATGATTGCATGCCACGCCCGACATCGTCTTACCATGTGTGCTTTCGAAGGGCTACGTTGGCATGCAATGACCGACGTCGTCCAACCGTGTGTGCTGTCCAAGGGCTATAATGATATTCCACACCCAATGTGCTGTCCAAGGGCTACGGAGGAATACCACGCCCGCTGTCGTCCAACACTGTGTTCTTTCAAAAGGCCATGATGACATGCCACACCTGATGTTGTCCGACCATGTGTACTTTTTAAGGGCGATGATGGCATGCCACGCCCGATGTCGTCAGACCGTGTATGTTTTCCAAGGTCCATAATGGTATGCAACGCTCCACGTCGTCCGACTGTGTGTGTTGTCCAATTAATATGATGGCATGTCATGCCTCACGTTGTTCGTCCGTGTGTGAAGGTCAAGGGCGATGATGGCATGCCATTCCTGACGTCGTCCGAATGTGTGTTTAGTCTAAGGGCGATGATTGCATTCCACGCCCGAGGTCGTTCGACCGTATGTCCTGTCCAAGGGCCATGATGGTATGCCATGGCCGACGTCATTCGACCGTGTGTGCTGTTAAAGGGCAATGATGGCATGACACGCCCCACTTCATCTCTCCGCTTGTGCAGTCCAAGGGTGATGATTGCATGCCATGCCCGACGTCATTCGACCGTGTGTGCTATCCAAAGGCTATGATGACATTCCATTCCGACATCGTCAGACTGTGTGTGCTGTCCAAATACTATGATGGCATGCCACTCCTGACTTCTTATGACCGTGTGTGTTTTCCAAGGGCTACGCGGGCATGGTACGCCCAACGTCGTCCAACCGTGGGTGCTGTCAAAGGGCTATGATTACATGTCACGCCTGATGTTATGTTACCGTGTGTGCTGTCCTAGGGCTACGCGGTCATGCCAAGCCCAACTTTGTATAATGTCCAAGGGCAATGATTGCATGCGCGCCTGACTTTGTTTTACCATGTATGTTTTCAAAGGGACAAAATGAAAAGCAACGCCCGATAAGGGCTACGTGGGCATGATACGCCCGATGTTGTCTCACCGTGTATGCTGTCCAAGGGCGATGATCTTCCAAACCCAACTACGTCCGACCGTGTGTTCTGTCCAGGGAATATGATGAAATGCCATGCCCAATATCGTCAGACTGTGGGTGAAGTCTAAGAGAAATGATGGCATACCCCGCCCGACGTCGTCTGACCGTGTGTGCTTTCCAAGGTCTATGATTCCATGCCACGTCTAATGTCATCCGACCGTATGTGTTTTCAAAGGGCAACAATGTCATGCCACGCCCCACGTCGTCTGACCGTGTTTTCAGTCCTAGGTCTATGAAGCAATGCCACGCCCGACATCGTCCGACCGTGTGTGCTGTCCAAAGGCTATGCGGATATGCCACGCCCGACGTCATCCAACTGTCTGTGTTGTCCAAGGGCTATAATGCATGCCACGCCAGACGTTATCCAACCCTGTGTGTTGTGAAAGGGACATAATTGCGTATCATGCGCTACGTTGTCCGACCGTGTGTGCTGTCCGAGTACTATTATACCATTCCACGGCCAATTTCGTACCATTTTGTGTGCCGTCCAAGGGATTTTATGGCATACCACGCCTGACGTCTTCCAAGCGTGTGTGCTATCCAAGGGATACGCAGGCATGCCACGCCCGACGTCATTCAACCGTGTGTGCTGTCCTAGGGCTATAATGGCATGCCACGCCCGATGTCGTTTGATCGTGTGTAATTTCCATTGGATACACTGGCATGCCAAGCCCGACAGGTTGTGCTGTCTAAGGGAGATGATGTCATGCAACGCCCGACGTCGTTCGACCGTATGTGTTGTCCAAGGGATATAATGCCTTTCCACGCCTGACTTCGTCTGACCATGTGTGTTGTCCAAGGGCTTTGATGGCATTCCACACCCTATGTTGTCCGACAAAGTGTGCAATCCAGGGGAGATATTGGCATTATATGCCCGACATCATCCGATAGTGTGTGCTGTACAAGGGAAATGATGGTTTGCCACGCTCGACGTCATCCAACTGTGTGTGCTATCCAAAGGCTATGATGCCATGCCACGTCAGACGTCTTCCGACCGTGTGTGCTGTCCAAGGGCTTTGATGGCATGCCACGTTCGACGTTGTCCGACCGTGAGTGCTGTCCAAGGGATATGATGACATGCGACGCCCGACGTGGTTTGACTATTAGTGTTGTCCAAGCGCTTTAATGGCATGCCACGCCCGATGTCGTCCGACCATGTGTGCTCTGCTAGGACTTCACGGGCATTACACGCCCGACGTCGTCCGACTGTGTGTGCGGTCTAAGGAATATGATGCCATGCCACGCCCAACGTAATACAACCGTATGTGCTGTCACAGGGTTTGAATAGCATGACACAGCCGACATTGTCCCACTGTGTGTAATGTCTAAGGGCTACGCTGGCATGACGCACACGATGTCATCCAATCGTGTGTAGTGTTCAAGGTCTACGTGGGAATGGAACACCCGACGTCGTCCCTCCGTAGGTGCTATCCAAGGGCAATGATGGCTTGCCACGCCCGACGTCGTCCGACCGTGTGTGCTGTCCACGGGATATGATTACATGCCATGTCCAACATCGTCAGACCGTGTGTGTAGTCCAATGGAGATGATGTAATGCCACTCCCGACGTCATCTGACCGTGTGTGCTGTACAAAGTCTATGATGATATGCCACACCCGACGTCGTCAGACCGTGTGTGCTGTCCAATGGCTTTGATGTCATGCCACGCCTGACATCGTCTGACCGTTTGTGCTTACCAAGGGCTACGAGAGCATGCGACGCCCGACGTCATCCAAGCGATTTTTCTGTCCAAGGGCTATGATGACATGCCACGCCCGACGTCGTCTGACCATTTGTTCTGTCCAAGGGATACATGGGCATGCCATCCCGACGTCGTCTGGCCATGTGTGCATTCCAATGAAGATGATGGCATGCCACAGCCGACGTTATCCGACTGTGTGTGATGTCCAAGGGATATGATGCCATGCAACACCCAATGTCGTGCGACCGTCTCAGTTTTCCTTGTGCTTTGATGCATGCAATGCCTGACGTCGCCCGATCGTGTGTGCTGTCTAAGGGCTTGATGGGATGCCACGCCTAACGTCGTCTAACCATATGTGTTGTCAAAGGGCCATAATGGCATGCCACGCCTGACGTCAGCCGACCATGTGTTCTATCCAACGGCAATGATGCCATCCCACACCCGACGTCGTCATATCTTGTGTGCTGTCCAAGGGCTTGTATGGCATGCCTGATGTTGTCCTACCATCTCTGCAGTCTAAGAGCTCCGCAAGCAAGCAACGCTCGACGTTGTCCAACCGTGTGTGTTGTCAAAGGGCCATAATTGCATGCCACGCCAACGTCGTCCGACCGTGTGTGCTATCCATAGGCTATGATGTCATGTAACACCTACATTGCCGTTCGGTTTACAATCCAAGGGAGATGATGGCATGACACACCCGACGACCTTTGACAGTGTGTGCTGTATAAGGGCAATGATGGCTTGCCATGCCCGATGTCGTCTGGTCGTGTGTGCTATCCAAGGGCTCTGATGCCATGCCTTGCCCGACGTATTCCGACCGTGTGTATTGTCCAAGGGTTTTGATGGCATGCCATGCTCGACGTCGTCCGACCGTATGTGCTGTCCAAGGCTACGCGGGCATGCCACGCTTGACGTCGTGCAACCGATTGTGTTGTCCAAGGGATATGATTACATGCCACGCCCAACATCCTCAGACCGTGTGTGCAGTCCAAGGGCTAAAAAGGCATGCAATGCCCGACGTCGTCCGAGCGTCTGTGTTGTTCAAGGGCTATGATGCCATGCCACACCCAATGTAGTTCGATCGTATTTGCTGTCCAAGGGCTTTGATATCATGCCACGCCTGACGTCGTCCGATCATGTATGCTGTCTAAGGTCTTTGATGGCATGCTATGCTCGACGTAATTCGATCGTTAGTGTTGTCCAATGGGTTTAATGTCATGCCATGCCCGACATCGTCTAATCATGTGTGCTCTTCAGGGACTACACGGGCATGACACGCCCTACGTCGTCCCACCGTGTGTTTTGTCCAAGGTCTATGATGCCATGCCACACCCAATGTTGTCCGATCGTATATGCTATCCAAGGGCTTTGATATCATGCCACGCCTGACGTCATCCGATCATGTGTGTTGTCTAAGGTCTTTGATGGCATGCTATGCACGACATCGTTTGACCGTTAATGTTGTCCAATGTGTTTAATGTCATGCCACGCCCGACATCGTCCGACCATGTGTGATCGTCAAGGACTACGCGGGCATGACACGCACGACGTCGTCCCACCGTGTGTGTTTTCCAAGGGATACGTGGTCAAGCCACGCCTCACGTAATCCAACTGTGTGTGCTGTACCAGGGACATTATGGCATGCCACGCCCGACGTCATCCGATATCGTTTGGTGCACAAGGGCAATGAGGCTTGCCACGCCCAACTTCGTACAACCGTGTGTGCTTTCCGAGGGCTATGATGTCATGCCATAACCGACGTCGCCCGATCGTCTCTGATGTCCAAGGGCTTTGATGGCATGCAACACCCGATGTTGTTCGACCGTGTATGTTGTCAAGGGCTATGATGCCATGCCACACCGATGTAGTCTTACTGTGTGTGCTATTCAAGGGATTTGTTGGCATGCAATGCCCGCCGTTATCCCACTGTGTATGCTGTCCAAGTGCTAAGTGGGAATGAAATGTCCGACGTTGTCTAACCATGTGTGCTGTCCAAGGGTGAGACGGCATGCCATGTCCGGCGTCGTCCGTCCGTGTCTGCAATCCTAGGGAGATGATGGCATGCCACACCCGACATCGTCTGACGGTGTGTGCTTTTCAAGTGCTACCCGGGCATGACGCAAACAATGTCGTTCAACCGTGTGAACTATTCAACGGCTACAAGGGAATGACACGCCTGACATCTACCCTTTTTGTGTGCTATCCATGGGCAATGATGGCTTGCATCACCCGACGTCGTTTGACCGAGTGTGCTATCCAAGGGCTATTATTACATGCCATGCTCGACATTGTCAGACTGTGTGTGCAGTGCAATGGAGATGATGGCATACCACTATCGACGTCATCCGACCATGTGTGCTGTCCAAGGGCTATGATACCATGCCACGCACGACATCGTTTGACCGTTAGTGCTGTCCAAGGGCTTTGATGGCATGCCACGCCTGACATCGTCCGACTATATGTGCTCTCCAAGGACTACGCGGGCATGACACGCCTGACGTCGTTCCACCGTGTGTGTTGTCCAAGGGATACGTGGGCATGCCACGCCTTACGTCATCAAACTGTGTGTGCTGTCCCAGTGACATGATGGCATGCCACGCCCGACGTCATCCGATAGTGTTTGCTGTACTAGGTCAATGAGGTTTCCACACCCGACGTCGTCCAACCGTGTGTGCAATCCAAGGTCTTTGATGGCATTCCCAACGTCATCTTACTGTGTGTGCTATCCAAGGGATACGAGGGCATGACACGCCTAAAGTCGACCCACCATGTGTGTTGTCCATGTGCTACGTGGGATTGACACGCCCGACGTCGTCCAATCATGTGTGTTGTCAAAGGGTGATGATGACGTCCCACGCCCGATGTGATCTGACTGTGTGTGCTGCCAAGGGTTTTGATTGTATGCATTGCCTGACGTCGTCGGACCGTGTGTCCTGCCATGGAGATGATGGCATGCCACTACCGACGTCATCCGACCGTGTGTGCTGTCCAAGGGCTATGATGCCATACCATACGCTACGTCGTTCTACAGTGTGTGTTGTCTAATGACTTTGATGTCATGCCACGCCTGACATCATCCGACCGTATGTGCTGTCCAAGGCTACGCGGGCATGCATTGATTGACGTCGTCCAACCAATTGTGCTGTCTAAGGGATATGATTACATGCCACGCCCAACATCCTCGGACCGTGTGCGCAGTCAAAGGGCTAAAAAGGCATGCAATGCCCGACGTCATCCGACTGTGTGTGTTGTTCAAGGGCTATGATGCCATTCCACACCCAATGTAGTTCGATTGTATTTGCAGTCCAAGGGCTTTGATATCATGCCACGCCTGACGTCGTCCGATCATGTGTGTTGTCTAAGGTATTTGATGGCATGCTATGCCCGACGTCGTTTGACCGTTAGAGCTATCCAATTTTTTTAATGTCATGCCACGCCCGACATCGTCTGACCGTGTGTGCTTTTCATGGACTACGCGGGCATGATACACCCTACGTCGTCCCACCGTGTGTGTTTTCCAAGGGCTACGTGGTCAAGCCACGCCTCACGTAATAGAATTGTGTGTGCTGTACCAGAGACATTATGGCATGCCATGCTCGACGTCATCCGATAGTGTTTGGTGTACAAGGGCATTAAGGCTTGCCACGCCCGACGTCGTTCAACCGTGTGTGCTTTCCAAGGGCTATGATGTCATGCCTTACCCGACGTCGCCCGACCGTATCTGATGTCCAAAGGCTTTAATGGCAAGCCACACACGACATCGTCCAACCGTGAGTGTTGTCCAAGGGCTATGAGGACATGCCACGCCCGACATCGTTATACCATGTGTGCAGTCCAATAGAGATGATGGCATGCAACACCTGACGTCGTCCGACCGTGTGTGTTGTCAAAGGGCCATAATGGCTTGTCACACCTGATGTCGTCCGACTGTTTGTGCGGTCCAAGGTCAATGATGCCATTTCACGCCCGATGTTGTCCGATCGTGTGTGCTGTCCAAGGGCTTTGATGGCATGCAACGCCTGACGTCTTTCGATCGTGTGTGCTGTCCAAGGGAATGATGACATGCCACACCCGACGTTGTCTTACCGGGTGTGCTCTATAAGGGCTACATGGGCATGCCACTACCGACCATTTAGTCTATCAAAGGGTGATGATGGAATGCCACGCCCGACGTCGTTTGACCCTATGTAGTATCCATGGGCTATGATGCAATGCCACGTCCGACGTCGTCCGACCGTATGTGCTATCCAAGGGAGATAATATCATGCCATGCCTGACGTCGTTTGACAATTTTTGTTGTTAAAGGGCAAAGAAGCTTGCCACTCCGGACGTCGTCCGACCGTGTGTGTTGTCCAAGGGCTATGATGCCATGCTACGCCCGACGTCGCCCGACCATCTTTGCTGTCCATGGACTTTGATGGCATGCCACGCCCGATGTCGTCTGACCGTGTGTGCTGTCCAAGGCCTATGATTCCATGCCACGCCCGACGTAGTACGCCCGTGTGTTTTTTCCAAGGTATTTGATGTCAAGACACGCCCGATGTCGTCCGACCATGTGTGTTATAAAAGGGCAACAATGGCATAACAGGCCTGATGTTGTCCCATCGTGTGTGTTGTCCAAGTGCTATGTGGGCATGTAACGCTCTACGTCATCCCACCGTGTGTGCTATCCAAGGGCAATTATGGCATGCCACGCAAAACATCGTCCATCCGTGTGTGCTGTCCAAGGGCGATGATGGCATGCCAAATCGATGTCATCCGACCGTGTGTGCTGTCCAAGTATTATGATGCCATGCCACGCCAAACGTCTTCTAACTGTCTGTGCGGTTCGAGGAATTTGATGGCATACCACTCCCGATGTCGTCTTACCTTGTGTGCTCTTCAAGGGCTACGCAGGCATGACACGCCCAACATCGTTCCACCGTGTGTGTTGTACAAGGGCTACGTGGGCATGATACGCTCGACGTCGTCCCACCGTGTATGCTGTCACAGGGCGATGATCTTCCATGCCCGACGTCGTCCGACCATGTTGGCTGTCCAAGGACTATGATTACATGCCATGCCCGACATTGTCAGACCATGTGTGAAGTCCAAGGGAGATGATGGCATGCCACGCCCGACTGGTCCGACCCTATGTTCTTTCCAAGGTCTATGATTACATGCCACGTATGACACTGTCCAATCGTGAGTGTTGTCAAAGGGATAAATCGCATGCCACGCCCCACGTCATCGGACCGTGTGTTTTGTGAATGGCTATGATGCCAAGCCACGCCCCACATCGGTCGATCTTTTGTGCTGTCCAAGGGCTATAATACCATTCCAAAATCGATCGTGTGTGTTGTCTGAGGTATATGATACCATTGCACGCCCGATCGTTTGTGTTGTCCAAGGGATTTGGTGGCATGCCACGCATGACGTCGTTTGACCGTGTGTGCTATATAAGTGCTACGCATGCATGCCACGCCCGAAGTCGTCCAACCGTGTGTGTTGTCCAAGGGCTATGATGACATGCCACGCCCGACGTTGTTTGACCGTGTGTGTTCTCCATGGGCTACGTTGGCATGCCACGCTCCACCGATTGTGCTCACCAAGGGCGATGATTACATGCCGTGCCAAATGTCATTCGACCGTGTGTGTTGTCTATGGGCTATGATGCCATGCCATGCCCGACGTCGTCTGACCGTGTGTGCTGTCCAAGGGTTATGATTACATGCAAGGCCCGATGTTGTTTGATTGTTTGTGTTTTCCATGGGCTACGTTGGCATGCCAAGCCCAATGTCATTCGACCGTGTGTGTTGTCCAACGGCTATGATTCCATGCCACTCACGACGTCGTCTTACCATGTGTTCTTTTCATGGGCTTTGATGGCATGCCACACCCTATGTCGTCCTACCGTGTGTGCAATTGAAGGGAGATAATGGCATGCCACGCCCGACATCATCCGACAGTGTGTGCTGTACAGGAAAGAATGACTTGCCACGCGTGATGTCGTCCGACTGTGTGTGCTATCCAAGGGATATGATGCCATGCCACGCCAGACGTCTTCCGACAATGTGAGCTATCCAAGGGCTTTGATGGAATGCCACGTCCGACGTAGTCTGATCGTCTGCGCTGTCCAAGGGCTATGATGCCATGCCAAGCCCGACGTCGTTTGACCGTTAGTGTTGTCCAAGGTCTTTGATGGCATGCCATGCCCGACGTCGTCCAACCGTGTGTGCTATCCAAGGGCTATGATGACATGCTGCACTCGACGTCGTTTGACCGTGTGTGTTGGCAAGGGCTACGTGGGCATGCAATGCCCGACCATGTGTGCTATCCAAGGGCGATGATTTCATGTCACGCCCGACGTTGTCGAACCGTGTGTGTTGTCAAAGGGCCATAATGGCATGCCACGCTCGACGTCGTCCGACCGGGTGTGCTATCCATGGGCAATGATGTCATGCCACACCTACATTGCCGTCCGGTGTGCAATCCAAGGGACATGATGGCATGACACACCCGACGTCCTTCGACAGTGTGTGCTGTATAAGGGCAATGATGGATTGCCACGCCCGGTGTCGTCTAGTCGTGTATCCTATCCATGGGCTCTGATTCCATGCCTTGCCTAACGTCTTCCGACCGTGTGTGTTGTCCAAGGGATTTGATGGCATGCCAAGCTCCATGTCATCCGATAGTGTGTGAAGGTTAAGGGCTACGATGCCATGCCACGCCTGACGTTTTCCGACCGTGTGTGTTGTACAAAGGCTTTAATTGCATGCCACGCCCGACGTCCTTCGACTGTGTGTGCTGTCAAAGGGCTACACGGGCATGACACGCCCGATGTCGTCCCACCATCTTTGTTGTCGAAGGGCTACATGGGAATCTTGTCGAAGGGCTACATGGGAATCTACGCCCGATGTCATCTCACTGCATGTGCTGTCCAAGGGCGATGATTTCATGCCACGCCCCGACATTGCCGTCCGTGTATATAGTTCGAGGGCTATGTGGGCATGCCACACTCGACGTCGTCCGACCGAGGATGTTGTCCAAGGGCTACGATGTCATGCCACGCCTGACGTTGTCCAACCGTGAGTGCTGTCAAGGGCTTTAATGGCATGCCATGCCCTATGTCGTTCAACCGTGTGTGTTTTACAAGCGCTACGCAAGTATTATAGCTCGAAGTCGGCCCACCGTGTGTGCTGTCCAAGGGCTACATGGGCATGACACGCCCCACTTCGTCCCACCGTGTGTGCTATCGAAGGGAGATGATCAAATGCCACGCCCGACATCATCTGACCTTGTGTGCTGTCTAAGGGCTATGATTACATACCATGCCCGACATCGTCAAAATTTGTGTCCAGTCAAAGGGAGATGATGGCATTCCACGCCCGACGTCGTCCTATCGTGTGTGTTTTCCAAGTGCTATGATTACATGCCATGCCTGACATCGTCAGACTGTGTATGATTTCCAAGAACTATGATTGCATGCCACGCCCGACATCGTCCGACCGTGTGTGCTGTCCAAGGGCTACGTTTGCATGCAATGACCGATGTCGTCAAAATGTGTGATGTCCAAGGGCTATAATGATATTACACACCCAATGTCATTCGACCATGTGTGTTGTCCAAGGGCTACACAGGCATGGCACGTTCTCTGTCGTCCAACCCTGTGTTCTTCCCAAAGGCCATGATGACATGCCACGCCTGATGTTGTCTGACCATGTGTACTTTTTAAGGGCGTTGATGGGATGCCATGGCCAATGTAGTCCGACCGTGTATGCTGTCCAAGGGCCATTATGGTATGCAACACTCCACGTCGTCTGACCGTGTGTATTTTCCAACTAATATGATGGCATGTCATGCCCCACATCGTCCGTCCGTGTGTTTAGTCCAAGGGCGATGATGGCATGCCATGCCCTAGGTCGTCCGACCGTATGTCTTGTCCAAGGGCCATGATGGCATGCCAAGCCCGACGTCATCCGATCGTGTGTGCTGTCAAAGGTAAATGATGGTATGCCATGGCCGACTTCATCGGTCGGCTTGTGCAGTACAAGGGTGATGAGGTCATTCCATGCCCGACGTCATCCGACTTTGTGTTTTATCCAAAGACTATGATGACATTCCATTTTGACTTCGTCAGACCGTGTGTGATATCCATAGACTTTGATGGCATGCCACTCCTGAGTTCTTCCAACCGTGTGTGTTGTCCAAGGGCTATGGGGGCATGCTACGCCCTACTTCGTCCAACCGCGGGTGCTATCCATGGGCTATGATGACATGCCACGACTGATGTCATGTTACTATGTGTGATATCCTAGGACTATGGGGGCATGCCAAGCCCAACTATGTATAATGTCCAAGGGCGATGATGACATGACACGCCCGACGTCCTCTGACCGTGTGTGTTGTCGAAGGGCAAAAATGGCAGGCAACGCCCGATATTGTCAGACCATGTGTGTTATCCAAGGCCAATAATGACATGCCACGCTCGACATCGTCGATTTGTGTTTTCAATCCAAGGGATATGGTGGCATACCACGCCCGACGTCGTCCAACTGTGTTTGCTGTACAAGGGAAATGAGGCTTGGCACCCCCGACTTTGTCCGACCCTGTGCGCTATTCAAGGGCTATGATGCCTAGACAGGCCCGACGTCACCTGACCGTTTTTGGTGTCCAAGCGCTTTGATGGAATGCCACGCGCAGCGTCATCAAACCATGTGTGTTGTCCAAGGGCTATGATGATTTGCCACGCCCAACTTCGTCCGATCGCGTATGTTGTCAAAGGGCTTTGATGTAATGCCACATCTGACGGAGTCTGTCTGTATGTGCAGTCCAAAGGCTACGCAGGCATTCCACTCTCAAAATTGTCAAACCGCATGTGCTATCCAAGGGTTGTGATGACATGCCACGCCGGAAGTCGTCAAACCGCATGTGCAATCCAATGGATATGATGGCATGCCACACCCGACGTCGTCCGACCGTGTGTGTTGTTAAAGGTCCATAATGGCATGCAATGGTCAACGCCATCTGACCGTGTGTTCTGTCCAAGGGATATGATGTCATTCCACGCCCGACATCGTCCATTCGTGTGTGATGTCCAAGGGCTTTGATGGCATGCCATGCCGGACCTCGTAAAACCGTGTGTGCTGTCCAAGAGCTACACGGGCATGCCATGCTCGACGTCGTCCAACCGTGTGTGTTGTAGAAGGGCTATGCTGACATGCCATGCCCGACGTCGTCTAACCGTGTGTGCCATGCCAGAGGCGATGACATGCCATGCCAAATGTCGTCTTACTATGTATGCTAACCAAGGGCCATAATGGCCTGCGCCGCTCGACGTCGTCCAAACATGTGTGTTGTCCAACGAACATGATGTCATGCGACGCCCCACGTCTTCCGTCCGTGTGTCAAGGTCAAGGGTCATGATGTCATACCATTCTTGAAGTCATCCGATCATGTGTTTAGTGTAAGGGCGATCATGTCTTACCACGCTCGAGGTTGTCCGACCATATATGATGTCCAAAGGCCATGATGGCATGCCACGCCCGACATCGTTCGATTGTGTGTGCTGTCAAAGGGAGATGATTGCATTCCACACCCTGTTTCATCCGTCCATGTGTGCTGTCCAAGCGATATGCTGGCATCCAACGCCCGACGTCGTGTACCGTGTGTGCTATATAAGGGCTATGATTACATACCGCGCTCGACGTCGTTTGACCGTGTGTGTTGCCAAGGGATATGCGGGCATGCTATTCTCGACCATGTGTGTTGTCCAAGGGCGATGATTTCATGTCACGCCCGACGTTGTCCAACCGTGTGTGTTTTCAAAGGGCCATAATGGCATGCCACGCCCGACGTCTTCCGACCATGTGTGCTATTCATAGGCAATAATGTAATGCAACACCTACATTTCCGTCCGGTGTGCAATCCAAGGGAGATGATTGCATGACACGCCCGACATCGTTTGACAGTGTGTGCTATACAAGGGAAATGATGGCTTGCCATGCCCGACGTCTTCCGACCGTGTGTGCTGTCAAACGGCTCTAATGCCATTCCTTACCCAACGTCTTCCGACCATGTGAGCTGTTCAAGTGCAATGATTCCATGCCACACTCGATGTATTCAGACCGTGTGTGCTGTCCAAGGGCTTTGATGGAATGCCACGCCTGACGTCGTCCGACCGTGTGTGCTATCCAAGAGCTTTGATGCCATGCCTTACCCGTCGTCATCCGACCGTTTGTGCTGTCCAAGTGCTTTAATGGCATGCCACGCCCAATGTCGTCCGATCGTGTGTGAAGGTTAAGGGCTACGATGCCATGCCACGCCTTACATTGTCCGACCGTGTGTGCTATCCAAAGGCTTTAATGGCATGCCACGCTCGACGTCGTTCGACTCTGTGTGTTGTCCAAGGGATACGCGGACATGGCACGCCCAATGTCGTCCCACCATGTATATTATCGAAGGGCTTCGTGGGAATGACGCGCCCGATGTCATCTCACCGTGCGTGCTGTCCAAGGGCGATGATGTCATGCCACGCCCAACATTTTCTGTCCGTGTATATTGTCCAAGGGCTATGATGGCATGCCACGCCTGACATTGTGTGAACGTGTGTGCTGTCCAAGTTCTTTGATGGCATTCCATGCCCGACGTTGTTTGATCGTGTGTGTTGTTCAAGGGCTACGCAGGCATGTTAGCTCGACGTTATCCCACGGTGTGTGTTGTCCAAGGGCTACGTGGGCATGATACGCTCGACGTCGTCCCACCGTGTGTGCAGTATAAGGGTGATGATCGAATGTCACGCCCGACGTTGTCCGACCGTGTGTGTTGTACAAGGGCTATGATTACATGCCATGCCCGACATCGTCAGACCTTTTGTCCAGTCTAAGGGAGATGATGGCATTCCACGCCCGACGTCGTCCTACCGTGTGTGTTGTCGAAGTGCTATGATTACATGCCATGCCCGACATCGTTAGACCGTGTATGATGTCAAAGGACTATGATGCCATGCCACTCCCGACGTCGTCTTCCCATGTGTTCTTTTCAAGGGCTTTGATGGCATGCAATGACCGACGTCGTCCAACCGTGTGTGCAATCAAAGGGAGATAATGGCATGCCACGCCTCACATTCTCCGACAATGTGTGCTGTACAAGGAAAGAATGGCTTGCCACGCCTGACGTCGTCCGACTGTGTGTACTGTGCAAGGGCCATGATGCCATGCCACGCCAGACGTCTTCCGACAATGTGCGATTTCCAAGGGCTTTGATGGCATGCCACGTCCGATGTTGTCCGATCGTCTGCGCTGTCCAAGAGCTATAATGCCAGACCAAGCCCGACGTCGTTTGACCGTTAGTGTTGTCCAATGTCTTTGATGGCATGCCATGCCCGACATCCTCCGACCGTGGGTGCACTCCAAGGACTAAGCGGGCACGACACGCCCGACATCTTTCCACCGTGTGTGTTGTCCAAAGCTACGTGGGCATGCCACGCCTAACGTTATCCAACTGTGTGCGCTGTCCCAAGGACATGATTGCTTTCCACGCCCGACGTCATCCCATAGTTTTTGGTGTACAAGGGCAATGAGGCTTTTTATTCCCGACATCATCCAACTTTGTGTGCTATCCAAGATCCTTGATGGCATGCCACGCCCGATGATGTTTGACCGTGTGTGCAGTCCAACGCTATGAGGCATGACACGCTTGCATTATCCCACCATGTGTGCTGTCCAAGTGCTATGTGGGCATGACATGCCCGACGTCGTCCCATCATATGTGTTGTCAAAGGGAGATGATGGCATCAAATGCGCGACATCGTCCGTCCGTGTGTACACTCCAAGGGTAATGATCGCATGCCATGCCTGACGTCGTCCAACTCTGTGTGCTCTCCAAGGGATATGATGCCATGCCACGTCAGACGTCATCTGACTCTGTGTGCTGTCCAAGGGTTTTGACGGCATGCATTGCTTGACGTCATCCGACCATGTGTGCTGCCCAAGGGCCATAATGGCATGCCACGCCCCACGTCGTCCAAACGTGTGTTCTCTCCACGGACTATGATGCCATGACACGCCCGACATCGTCCGATCGTGTGTGCTGTCAAACCCTTTGATGGCATGCCACGCCCGACATTGTCCTACCATGTGTGCTCTCCAAGGACTACTCGGGCACGACACGCCTAACGTCGTCCATTCATGTGTGTTGTCAAAGGGAGATCATGAAATCCCACGCCTCACATTGTCCATCCATGTGTGCAATCCAAGGGTAATGATGGAATGTCATGCCCGACGTCGTCCGACTGTGTGTGCTCTCCAAGGGATATGATGCCATGCCACACCCGACGTCATCCGACTGTATGTGTTGTCCAAGGGTCTTGATGGCATGTATTCCTGACGTCATCCGACCGTGTGATGCTATCCATAGCCTGTTCAGCATGAGGAATGGCGCCCCTATCCCTTCTTTTTACGCCAGTTGCTCGCTCGCCCAGCGAGAAAGGCCCTGACCCTGCTCAAAGGTCCATAATGGCATGTCAATCCCCATGTCGTCCAACCGTGTGTTCTGTACAAGGGCTATGAGGCAATGCCAGGCCTGATATAGTCCGATCGTGTGTGCTGTCCAACGGCTTTGATGGCACGCCAGGCCTGACATCGTCCGATCGTGAGTGCTGTCCAAAGGCTACAGTGGCATGCCACACATGACATCGTCCCGCCGTGTGTGTTGTCCAAGGCCTATGATGACATGCCATGCCCTATATCGTCAGACTGTGTGTTTTGTCCAACTAAGATAATGGAATGCCACGTCCGACGTCATCCGACAGTGTGTGCTGTGCAAGGAAACGATGTCTTTCCACGCCCGACGTCGTCCGACTGTGTGTGCTGTCCAAGGGCTATGATGCCATGCCACGCTAGACGTCTTCCCACAATGTGCGTTGTCCAAGGGCTTTGATGGCATGCCACATCCGACATCGTCCGATCGTGTGTGCTGTCCGAGGGCTATGATGCCATTCCACGCCCGACTTCGTTTGACCGTTAGTGCTGTCCAAGGGGTTTGATGGCATGCCATGCCCGACATCGTGCGACCGTGTGTGCTCTCTAAGGACTATGCGGGCATGAACGGCCGACGTCGTCCCACCGTGTGTGGTGTCCAAGGGCTACGTGGGCATGCCATGCCTGACATCATCTTACTATATGTGTTGTCCCAGGGAAAATATGGCATGCCACGCCCGATGTCATTCGACGCTGTGTGCTATCCATGGGCTATGATGCAATGCCACGTCCGACATCGTCCGACCGTATGTGCAATCCAAGTGAGATAATGGCATGCCACGCCAAACATCGTTCGTCTGTGTGCGCTGTCCAAGGTCAATGAAGTTTGCCACACCCTATGTCGTTCGACCGTGTGTGCTGTCAAAGGGCTATGATTCCATAACACGCCCGACCGTCTTTGTTGTCCATGGTACTTGATGGCATGCCACGCCCGATTTCGTCTGACTGTGCGTGCTGTCCAAGGGCAGTTATTCCATGCCACGTCCGACGTAATACGATCGTGTGTGTTTTGAAAGGTCTTTGATGTCATGAAACGCCCGATGTCGTCCGACCATGTTTGTGATCAAAGGGGTACGAGGGCATAACACGCCTGAAATTGTCCCATCGTGTGTGTTGTCCAAGTCCTATGTGGGAATGACACGCTCTACGTAATTCCACCGTGTGTGCTATCCAAGGGCAATGATGGCATGCCACGCCAGACATCGTCCATACGTGTGTGCTGTCCAAGGACGATGATAGCATGCCACACACGTTGTCATCTGAACGTGTGTGTTGTCCAAGGGCTATGATGCCATGCCACGCCCGACATCGTCCGACCATGTGTGCTTTCCAAGGGATTTGAGGGCATGCCACTCCCGACAACGTCCGATCATATGTGTTGTCCAAGGGCTATGATGCCATGCCATGCCCGACGTCGTTTGACAGCTCGTGCTGTCCAAGGGCTTTGATGGCATGCCATGCCTGACATCGCCCATCCGTGAGTGAAATCCATGGGATATGGTGGCATGCCACGCCCGACATCGTAAGGATGTCTTTGCTGTACAAGGGCAATGAGGCTTGCCACGCTTAACGTCGTCCAACAAAGGGGGCTGTCCAAGGGTGATGATCAAATACCACGCCCGATGTCATCCGACCGTGTGTGGTGTCCAAGGTCTATGATTACATGCCATACCCGACATCGTTAGATCGTGTGTCCTCTCCAACGGAGATGATTGCATGCCACGCCCGACGTCGTCCTATTGGTTTATGGTTCAAGGGCTATGATTGCATGCCCTTCTTGACATCGACAGACCATGTGTGATGTCCAAGGTATATGATTTCATGCCACGCCCGACGTAGTCTGACCGTGTGTGCTGTCTAAGGACTACGCGGGCATGGAACGACCGATGTCTTCCAACCGTGTTTGCTGTGCAAGGGATATAATGATATTTCACACCCAATGTCATCCGACCGTGTGTGCAATCCAAGGGCTACGCAGGCATACCACGCCTTCCGTTGTCCAACCCTGACGTTGTCCTACAATCTGTGCAGTCTTAAGGCTCTACAAGGATGCAACGCCTGATGTCGTCCAATCGTGTGTGCTGTCCAAGGGCTATGATGACATGCCACGCCCGACATCGTCAGACCATGTGTGAATTCCAATGGAGATTATGGCATGCCACGCACGATATCGTCCGGCCGTGTGTATTGTCCAAGTGATTTGATGGCATGCCACTCCCGATGTTGTCTTACCTTGTGTGCTGTTCAAGGGCTACGCAGGCATGACACGCTGAACGTTGTCCCACCGTGTGTGCTGTCTGTGCTGTCTAAGGGCTACGTGGGCATGATCGCCCTATGTTGTCTCACTGTGTATGCTGTCCAAGGGCGATGATCTGCCACAACCAACTATGTACGACCGTGTGTTCTGTCCATAAAATATGATTAAATGTCATGCCCAAGATCGTCAGACTGTGGGTGAAGTCTAAGGGAGATGATGGCATGCCCCGCCTGACGTCGTCCAATCATGTGTGTTGTTCCAGGGCTATGATTCCATGCCAAGTATAATGTCATCTGATCGTGTGTGTTGTCAATGGGTCATAATGGCATGCAACTCCCCACGTCGTCTGACCGTGTGTTCAGTCCAAGGTCTATGAAGCAATGCCACGCCCGACATCCTACGACCGTGTGTGATGTCCAAAGGCTACGGGGGCATGCCACACCCGACGTCAACCAACTGTGTGTGCTTTCCAAGGGCTATGATGACATGCCACACCCGACGTCATTTGACCATTTGTGTTCTCCATGGGCTATGTTGGCATGCCACGCCCGACCGGTTGTGCTATCCAAGGGCGATGATGGAATGCCATGCCCAATGTCGTTCGCCCGTGTGTGCTGTCCAAGGGCTATGATATCATGCCACGCCCGATGTCGTCTTACCATGTGTGTTGTTCAAGGTCTTTGATCGCATTCCACACCCTATTTCGTTCGACTGTGTGTGCAATATAAGGGAGATAATGGCATGCCACGCCCGACGTCATCCGACAGTGTGTGTTGTACAAGGAAACGATGGCTTGCCACGCCCGTTAGTCGTCCAACTGTGTGTGCTGCCCAAGGGCTATGATGCCATGCCATGCAAGACGTCTTCCGACAATGTGCGTTATCTAAGAGCTTTGATGGCATGCCACGTCCGACGTTGTCCTATCGTGTGTGCTATCCAAGGGATATGATGACATGCCACGTCCGACGTTGTTTGATTGTTAGTGTTGTCCAAGGGCTTTGATGGCATACCACGCCTGACGTCATTCAACTGTGTGTGCAGTCCCAGGGACATGATGGCATGCAACGCCTGAGGTCATTCGATAGTGTTTGGTGTACAAGGGCAATGAAGCTTGCCACTCCCGACATAATTTAACCATGTGTGCTGTCTAAGGGCTTTGATGGCATGCCACGCCGGACATCGTCTGACCGTGTGAGATGTCCATGGGCTACGAGGGCATGACACGCGTGATGTCGTCTCACCGTGTGTGTTGTCCAACTGTTACGTGGGCATGACACGCCCGACGTCGTCCCATCATGTGTGTTGTCAAAGGGAGATGATGGAATCCCACGCTCGACATTGTCCGTCCGTGTGTGAAGTCCAAGGGAGATGATGGCATGCCATGCCCGACGTCATACGACTTTAGGTGATCTCTAAGGGATACGATGCCATGCTACGCCCGACATCATCCGACTTTGTGTGCTGTCCAAGAGTTTTGATGGCATGCAATGCCTGAGGTCGTTCGACCGTGTGTTCCGTCAAAGGTCCATAATGGCATGCCACGCCCCACATCGTCTGTCCGTGTGTTTTTTCCAAGGCTATGATTCCATGCCACGCCCGACATCGTCTGATCGTGTGTGCTGTCCAACAGCTTTGATGGCGTGCCACGCCTAACGTTGTCTGATCGTGTGTGCAGTCCTAAGGCTACGCGGGCATGCCACGCCCGACATCGTCCAACCGTGTGTGCTTACCAAGGGCTATGATGACATGCCATGCCCGACATTGTAAGACTGTGTGTGTAGTCAAATGGAGATGATGGCATGCCACGACCGACGTCGTCTGAACGCGTGTGTTGTCAAAGGGCCATAATGGCATGCCACTCCCGACGTTGTCCGACCATCTGTGCTGTCAAAGGGCTATGATACCATTCCATACCCGATCGTTTGTGCTGTCCTAGCACTATGATACCGTTGCACGCTCGATCTGTGTGTTGTCCAAGGGCTTTGATGGCATGCCATGCATGAAGGCGTCCGGCCGTGTGTGCTATCCTAGTGCTACGCAGGCATGCCTTGCCCGACGTCGTCCAACCGTGTGTGCTATCCAAGGGCTATGATGACATGCCACGCCCAATGTCGTTTGACCGTTTCTGTCCTCCATGGACTACGCTGGCATGCCACGCCCCATGTCCTTCGACCGTGTGTGTTGTCAAAGTGCTATGATGCCATTCAACTCCCGACGTTGTCTTACCATGTGTGCTGTTCAAGGTCTTTGATTGCCTGCCACACCCTATGTCATCCTACCGTGTATGCAATCCAAGGGGATAATGGCATGCCACGCCCGACATCATCCGACAGTGTGCGATGTACAAGGAAATGATAGCTTTCCACGCCCGACATCATTCAACTGTGTGTGCTGTCCAAGGGCTATGATGTCATGCCACGCCAAACGTCTTCGGACAATGTGTGTTGTCCAAGGGCTTTGATGGCATGCCACATCCGATGGCGTTTGACCATTAGTGTTGTCCAAGGGCTATGATGTCATGCCACGCCCGACGTCGTTTGACCATTAGTGGTGTCCATGGGATTTGATGGCATTCCACGCCCGACATTTTCTTACCGTGTGTGCTTTCAAAGGACTATGTGGGCATGTAATGCCCGACGTCGTCCCACCAGATGTGTTGTCTACGTGGGCATGCCACGCCTGACTTCATCAAACTGTATGTGCTGTCCCAGGGACATGATTGCATGCCACTCCTGACGTCATCTGATAGTTTTTTGTGTATATGGGCAATGAGGCTTACAATGCCCGACCTCTTCTAATCGTGTATGCTATCCAAGGTCTTTTATGGCATGCCACGCCGACGACGTCTGACAGTGTGTCCTGTCAAAGGGCTACGAGGGCATGACACGCCTGATATCATCCCACCATGTGTTCTATCCAAGTGCTACGTGGGTATGACACGCCCGACGTCGTCATTTCATATGTGTTTTCAAAGGGAGATGATGGCCACCCACGCGTGACATCGTCCGCCTGTGTGTGCAGTCCAAGGGTGATGATGGCATGCTATGAACGAAGTCGTCAAACTATGTGTGCTATCCAAGGGATATGATGCCATGCCACGCTCGACGTCATCCGACTGTGTGTGTTGTCCAGGGGTTTTGATGGCATGCATTTCCTGACGTCGTCCCACCATGTGTGTTGTCCAAGGGCCATAATGCATTCCACGGCCCACATCGTCCGACTGTGTGTTCTGTCCAAGGGCTATAAAGCCATGCCACGCCCGACGTCGTCTTACCATGTGTGCTGTTCAAGGGCTTTGATGGCATGCAACACCCTATGTCGTTCGACCGTGTGTGCAATCCATGGGAGATAAGGGCATACCACGCCCGACGTCATCTGACAGTGTGTGCTGTACGTGGAAACGATGGCTTGCCACGCCCGAAGTCGTCTGACTATGTGTGGTGCCAAAGGTTTATGATGCAATGCCACGCCAGACGTCTTCCAACAATATGCGTTGTCCAAGGCCTTTGATGGCATTCCATGTGCGATGTCTTCGGATCGTGTGTGCTGTCCAATGGCTATGATGCCATGCCGCACCCGACGTAGCTTGACCGTTAGTGCTATCCAAAGGCTTTGATGGCATGCCACACCTGAAGTCATCCAAATGTGTGTGCTATCCCAGGGACATGATGGCATGCAACGCCTGACGTTATCAGATAGTGTTTTGTGTACAAGGGAAATGATTGTTCCACGCCCCACATTGTTCAACCGTGTGTTCTGTCCAAGGGCATTGATGGCATGCCACGCCCGACGTTGTCTGATCATTTGTGGTGTCCAAGGGCTACGAGGGCATGACACTCTTGACGTAGTCACACCATGTGTGTTGTCCAAGTGCTACGTGGGCATGACATGCCCAACGTCGTCTCATCAAGTGTGTTGTCAAAGGGAGATGATGGCATCCCACGCCCGACATCGTCCGTCGTATGTACAATCCAAGAGAGATAATGGCATGCCATGCCCGACGTCGTCCGACTGTGTGTGCTCCCCAAGGGATATGAATGCCATGCTAAGCCCAACGTCATCCGACTGTGTGTGATGTCCATGGTTTTTGATGGCATGCAATTCTTCACGTCGTCCGACCGTGTGTGCTGTCCAAGGACCATAATGGCATGCCAAGTTCCACGCCATCTGTCCATGTGTTCTGTCGTCCAAGGTCTATGATGCCATGCCACGCCCGCCATCGTCCGATCGTGTGTGCTTTCCAAGAGATTTGATGGCATGCCACGCCCGACGTCGTTTGACCATTAGTGTTGTCCAAGGTCTTTGATGGCATGCCATGTCCGACGTCGTCCGATCGTCTGTGCTGTTCAAGGGCTATGATGCCATGCCACGCCAGACGTCTTCCGATAATGTGAGCTGTCCAAGGGCTTTGATGGCATGCCATGTCCGACGTCGTCCGATCGTCTGTGCTGTTCAAGGGCTATGATGCCATGCCACGCCAGACGTCTTCCGATAATGTGAGCTGTCCAAGGGCTTTGATGGCATGCCATGTCCGACGTCGTCCGATCGTCTGTGCTGTTCAAGGGCTATGATGCCATGCCACGCCAGACGTCTTCCGATAATGTGAGCTGTCCAAGGGCTTTGATGGCATGCCATGTCCGACGTCGTCCGATCGTCTGTGCTGTTCAAGGGCTATGATGCCATGCCACGCCAGACGTCTTCCGATAATGTGAGCTGTCCAAGGGCTTTGATGGCATGCCATGTCCGACGTCGTCCGATCGTCTGTGCTGTTCAAGGGCTATGATGCCATGCCACGCCAGACGTCTTCCGATAATGTGAGCTGTCCAAGGGCTTTGATGGCATGCCATGTCCGACGTCGTCCGATCGTCTGTGCTGTTCAAGGGCTATGATGCCATGCCACGCCAGACGTCTTCCGATAATGTGAGCTGTCCAAGGGCTTTGATGGCATGCCATGTCCGACGTCGTCCGATCGTCTGTGCTGTTCAAGGGCTATGATGCCATGCCACGCCAGACGTCTTCCGATAATGTGAGCTGTCCAAGGGCTTTGATGGCATGCCATGTCCGACGTCGTCCGATCGTCTGTGCTGTTCAAGGGCTATGATGCCATGCCACGCCAGACGTCTTCCGATAATGTGAGCTGTCCAAGGGCTTTGATGGCATGCCATGTCCGACGTCGTCCGATCGTCTGTGCTGTTCAAGGGCTATGATGCCATGCCACGCCAGACGTCTTCCGATAATGTGAGCTGTCCAAGGGCTTTGATGGCATGCCATGTCCGACGTCGTCCGATCGTCTGTGCTGTTCAAGGGCTATGATGCCATGCCACGCCAGACGTCTTCCGATAATGTGAGCTGTCCAAGGGCTTTGATGGCATGCCATGTCCGACGTCGTCCGATCGTCTGTGCTGTTCAAGGGCTATGATGCCATGCCACGCCAGACGTCTTCCGATAATGTGAGCTGTCCAAGGGCTTTGATGGCATGCCATGTCCGACGTCGTCCGATCGTCTGTGCTGTTCAAGGGCTATGATGCCATGCCACGCCAGACGTCTTCCGATAATGTGAGCTGTCCAAGGGCTTTGATGGCATGCCATGTCCGACGTCGTCCGATCGTCTGTGCTGTTCAAGGGCTATGATGCCATGCCACGCCAGACGTCTTCCGATAATGTGAGCTGTCCAAGGGCTTTGATGGCATGCCATGTCCGACGTCGTCCGATCGTCTGTGCTGTTCAAGGGCTATGATGCCATGCCACGCCAGACGTCTTCCGATAATGTGAGCTGTCCAAGGGCTTTGATGGCATGCCATGTCCGACGTCGTCCGATCGTCTGTGCTGTTCAAGGGCTATGATGCCATGCCACGCCAGACGTCTTCCGATAATGTGAGCTGTCCAAGGGCTTTGATGGCATGCCATGTCCGACGTCGTCCGATCGTCTGTGCTGTTCAAGGGCTATGATGCCATGCCACGCCAGACGTCTTCCGATAATGTGAGCTGTCCAAGGGCTTTGATGGCATGCCATGTCCGACGTCGTCCGATCGTCTGTGCTGTTCAAGGGCTATGATGCCATGCCACGCCAGACGTCTTCCGATAATGTGAGCTGTCCAAGGGCTTTGATGGCATGCCATGTCCGACGTCGTCCGATCGTCTGTGCTGTTCAAGGGCTATGATGCCATGCCACGCCAGACGTCTTCCGATAATGTGAGCTGTCCAAGGGCTTTGATGGCATGCCATGTCCGACGTCGTCCGATCGTCTGTGCTGTTCAAGGGCTATGATGCCATGCCACGCCAGACGTCTTCCGATAATGTGAGCTGTCCAAGGGCTTTGATGGCATGCCATGTCCGACGTCGTCCGATCGTCTGTGCTGTTCAAGGGCTATGATGCCATGCCACGCCAGACGTCTTCCGATAATGTGAGCTGTCCAAGGGCTTTGATGGCATGCCATGTCCGACGTCGTCCGATCGTCTGTGCTGTTCAAGGGCTATGATGCCATGCCACGCCAGACGTCTTCCGATAATGTGAGCTGTCCAAGGGCTTTGATGGCATGCCATGTCCGACGTCGTCCGATCGTCTGTGCTGTTCAAGGGCTATGATGCCATGCCACGCCAGACGTCTTCCGATAATGTGAGCTGTCCAAGGGCTTTGATGGCATGCCATGTCCGACGTCGTCCGATCGTCTGTGCTGTTCAAGGGCTATGATGCCATGCCACGCCAGACGTCTTCCGATAATGTGAGCTGTCCAAGGGCTTTGATGGCATGCCATGTCCGACGTCGTCCGATCGTCTGTGCTGTTCAAGGGCTATGATGCCATGCCACGCCAGACGTCTTCCGATAATGTGAGCTGTCCAAGGGCTTTGATGGCATGCCATGTCCGACGTCGTCCGATCGTCTGTGCTGTTCAAGGGCTATGATGCCATGCCACGCCAGACGTCTTCCGATAATGTGAGCTGTCCAAGGGCTTTGATGGCATGCCATGTCCGACGTCGTCCGATCGTCTGTGCTGTTCAAGGGCTATGATGCCATGCCACGCCAGACGTCTTCCGATAATGTGAGCTGTCCAAGGGCTTTGATGGCATGCCATGTCCGACGTCGTCCGATCGTCTGTGCTGTTCAAGGGCTATGATGCCATGCCACGCCAGACGTCTTCCGATAATGTGAGCTGTCCAAGGGCTTTGATGGCATGCCATGTCCGACGTCGTCCGATCGTCTGTGCTGTTCAAGGGCTATGATGCCATGCCACGCCAGACGTCTTCCGATAATGTGAGCTGTCCAAGGGCTTTGATGGCATGCCATGTCCGACGTCGTCCGATCGTCTGTGCTGTTCAAGGGCTATGATGCCATGCCACGCCAGACGTCTTCCGATAATGTGAGCTGTCCAAGGGCTTTGATGGCATGCCATGTCCGACGTCGTCCGATCGTCTGTGCTGTTCAAGGGCTATGATGCCATGCCACGCCAGACGTCTTCCGATAATGTGAGCTGTCCAAGGGCTTTGATGGCATGCCATGTCCGACGTCGTCCGATCGTCTGTGCTGTTCAAGGGCTATGATGCCATGCCACGCCAGACGTCTTCCGATAATGTGAGCTGTCCAAGGGCTTTGATGGCATGCCATGTCCGACGTCGTCCGATCGTCTGTGCTGTTCAAGGGCTATGATGCCATGCCACGCCAGACGTCTTCCGATAATGTGAGCTGTCCAAGGGCTTTGATGGCATGCCATGTCCGACGTCGTCCGATCGTCTGTGCTGTTCAAGGGCTATGATGCCATGCCACGCCAGACGTCTTCCGATAATGTGAGCTGTCCAAGGGCTTTGATGGCATGCCATGTCCGACGTCGTCCGATCGTCTGTGCTGTTCAAGGGCTATGATGCCATGCCACGCCAGACGTCTTCCGATAATGTGAGCTGTCCAAGGGCTTTGATGGCATGCCATGTCCGACGTCGTCCGATCGTCTGTGCTGTTCAAGGGCTATGATGCCATGCCACGCCAGACGTCTTCCGATAATGTGAGCTGTCCAAGGGCTTTGATGGCATGCCATGTCCGACGTCGTCCGATCGTCTGTGCTGTTCAAGGGCTATGATGCCATGCCACGCCAGACGTCTTCCGATAATGTGAGCTGTCCAAGGGCTTTGATGGCATGCCACGCCCGTCATCGTCAGACCGTGTGTGCAGTCCAAGGGCTATGAGGGCATGACACGCCTGACATCATACCACCATGTGTGCTATCCACGTGCTATGTGGGTATGAAATGCCCGACGTCGTCCCATCATGTGTGTTGTCAAAGGGAGATGATGGCATCCCACGCACGACATCGTCCGTCCGTGTGTACAGTCCAAGGGTAATGATGGCATACCATGCCTGACATCTTCCAACTCTGTCTGCTCTCCAAGTGATATGATGCCATGCCACGTCAGAAGTCATCCGACTCTGTGTGCTGTCCAAGGGTTTTGATGGCATGCATTACTTGACGTCATCAAACCATGTATGATGTCCAAGGGCCATAATGGCATGGCACGCCCCATGTAGTTCGATTGTGTGTTCTGTCCAAGGACTATGATGCCATGACACGCCTAACATCGTCCGATCGTGTGTACTGTCCGAGGGCTATGATGGCATGCCACGCCTGACGTCGTCTGATCGTGTGTGCAGTCCAAAGGCTATGCGGGCATGCCACGCCCGACATCGTCCAAATGTGTGTGTTGTCCAAGGGATATGATGACATGCCATGCCCGACATCGTCGGATCGTCTGTGTAGTCCAACGGAGATTATGGCATTCCACGCCCGACGTCGTCTGACCGTGTGTGTTCTCAAAGGGCCATAAGGGCATGCCACGCCCAACGTCGTTCGACCGTGTGTGCTGTCCAAGGGGTATGATAACATTCCACGCCAGATCGTGTGTGCTTTCCAAGCGCTATGATACCATTAGATGCCCAATCGTGTGTGCTGTCCAAGGGCTTTGATGGCATGCCATGCCTGACAACGTCCAACCGTGTGTTCTATCCAAGTGCTACGCAGGCATGCCATGCCTGACGTCATCAAACCGTGTGTGCTATCCAAGGGCTATGATGACATACCACGCCCGACGTCATTTGACCGTTTTTTGTTCTTTATGGGAAACGTTGGCATGCCACGCCCGACCGATAGTGCTGTCCAACGGAAATGATAGAATGCCACACACGACGTTGTCCGACCGTGTGTGTTGTCAAAGGTCCATATTGGCATGCCATGCTCGACGTCGTCCGACTTTGTGTGTTGTCCATGGTCTATGATGGCATTCCACGCTCGACGTCGTCCATCCGTGTGTTCTTTCCAACGACTTTGATGGCATTCCATGCCCGACATTGTGTAAACGTGTGTGCTTTCCAAGGGTAACGCGGGCATGCAACGCCCGACGTTGTCCAAACGTGTGTGTTGTACAAGGACTATGATGACATGCCACGCCCGACGTCGTCTGACTGTGTGTGCTGTCCAAGGGAAAAGTGGGAATGCCACACTAGATTGTCTGTGTGGTCCAAGGTAGATGATGGCATGCCACGCACAACGTCGTACGATAGTGTTTGTTGTCCAAGGGTTATGATGCCATGCCACGTCCGACATCGTTCGACAGTGTGTGCTTTCCAAGGGATTTGATGGCATGCCACACCTGATGTCGTCCGACAGTGTGTGCTGTCCAAGAGAAAAGCACCCATGAAATTCTCGACATTGTCCAACCGTGTGTGCTGTCCATGGGCTATAATTATATTCCATGCCCAATGTCCTCCGACCCTGTGTGTTGTCCAAAGGCTACGCGAGCATGCCCTGTCTGACGTCACCCAACCCTTTGTTCTATCTAAAGGCCATGATGTCATGCCACGCCCAATGTTATTCGACCATGTGTGCTTTAGAAAGGAGATTATGGCATGCCACACCAGATGTCATCTGACTATGTATGCTATCCAAGGGCCATAATGGCATGCGCCTCTCGACACCGTCCAAACGTGTGTGTTGTCCAAGGAACATGATGGCACGCGACGCCTCACGTCTTCCATCTGTGTGTCAAGGTCAAGGGCGATGATTTCATACCATTCCTAAAGTCATCCGATCATGTGTTTAGTGCAAGGGCAATCATGTCATACCACGCTCGAGGTCGTCCGACTGTATATGTTGTCCAAGGGCCATGATGGCATGCCACGACCCAATTTGTTCGACTGTGTGTGCTATCGAAGGGAGATGATGCCATGCCACACCCAACTTCATCCGTCCGTGTGTGCTTCCCAAGGGCTATACAGGCATGCAACGCCCGATGTCGTCCAACCGTCTGTGCTACCCAAGGGCTATGATGACATGCGCACTCGACACGTTTGACCGTGTGTGGGCAAGGGCTATGAGGGCATGCAATGCCCGACCATGTGTGCTATCCAAGGGCGATGATTGCATGTCACGCCCGACGTTTTCCAACCGTGTGTGTTGTCAAAGGGCTATAATGGCATGCCACGCTCGACGTCGTCTGAANCATGATGGCATGCCACGCCCCAATTTGTTCGACTGTGTGTGCTATCGAAGGGAGATGATGCCATATCACACCCAACTTCATCCGTCCGTGTGTGCTGCCTAAGGGCTATACGGGCATGCAACGCCCGATGTCGTCCAACCGTCTGTGCTACCCAAGGGCTATGATGACATGCGCACTCGACGCGTTTGACCGTGTGTGTTGGCAAGGGCTATGAGGGCATGCAATGCCCGACCATGTGTGCTATCCAAGGGTGATGATTGCATGTCACGCCCGACGTTTTCCAACCGTGTGTGTTGTCAAAGGGCTATAATGGCATGCCACGCTCGACGTCGTCTGACCGTATGTGCTTTACATGGGCAATGATGTCATGCCTTACCTACATTGCCGTCCGGTGTGCAATCCATGGGAGATGATGGCATGACACACCCGACATCCTTCGACAGTGTGTGCTGTATAAGGGCAATGATGGCTTGCCACGCCCGATGTCGTCTGGTCGTGTATGCTATCCATGGGCTCTGATGCCATGCCGTGCCCAATATCTTCCGACCGTGTGTGCTGTCCAAGGGATTTGATGGCATGCCACGCTCCATATCGTCCGACAGTGTGTGAAGGTTAAGGGCTACGATGCCATGCCACGCCTGACGTTGTCCGACCGTGAGAGCTGTCCAAGGGCTTTAGTGGCATGCCATGCCCTATGTCGTTCAACTGTGTGTGTTTTTCACGGGCTACGCAGGCATTATAGCTCGAAGTCGGCCCACCGTGTGTGCTGTCCAAGGGCTACATGGGCATGACACGCCCGACTTTATCCCACCGTGTGTCCTATCGAAGGGCGATGACCGAATGCCACGCCCGACATTGTTTGACTTTGTGCGCTGTCCAAGGGCTATGATTACATACCATGCCCGACATCGTCAAACTGTTTGTCCAGTCAAAGGGAGATGATGGCATTCCATACCCGACATCGTCCTATCGTGTGTGTTGTCCAAGTGCTATGATTACATGCCATACCTGACATCGTCAGACTGTGTATGATGTCCAAGAACTATGATTGCATGCCACGCCCGACATCGTCCAACCGTGTGTTCTTTCCAAAGGCCATGATTACATTCCACGCCCGATGTTGTCCGTTCATGTGTGCTTTTTAAGGGCGATGATGGGATGCCACGGCTGATGTGGTCCGACCTTGTATGTTGTCCAAGGGACATTATGGTATGCAACGCTCCACGTTGTCTGACCGTGATATGATGGCATGTCACGCCCCACATCGTTCGTCCGTGTGTGAAGGTCAAGGGAGATGATGGCATGCCATTCGTGACGTCGTCGGACCGTGTGTTTAGTCCAAGGGCGATGATGGCATGCCATGCCCTAGGTGGTCCGACCGTATGTCCTGTCCAAGGGCCATGATGGCATGCCATGCCCGACGTCATCCGACCGTGTGTGCTGTCAAAGGGAAATGATGGTGTGCCATGCCCGACTTCATCCGTCCGCTTGTGCAGTACAAGGGTGATGATGTCATGCCATGCCCGACGTCATCCGACTGTGTGTTCTATCCAAAGACTATGATGACATTCCATTTTAACTTTGTCAGACCGTTTGTGATATCGAATGACTTTAATGGCATGCCACTCCTGACTTCTTCCGACCGTGTATGTTCTCCAAGGGCTATGGAGGCATGCTACGCCCTACTTCGTCCAACCGATGGTGCTATCCATGGGCTATGATGACATGCCACAGTTGATGTCATGTTCCCCTGGGTGATATCCTAGGGCTATTGATGCATGCCAAGACCAACTATGTATAATGACCAAGGGCGATGATGACATGCCACGCCAGACGTCGTCTGACCGTGTGTTGTTGAAGGGCAAAAATGGCAGGCAACGCCCGATATCGTCAAACCATGTTGTTATCCAAGGGCAATAATGACATGCCACGCTCGACATCATCGATTTGTGTGTTCAATCCAAGGGATATGGTGGCATACCACGCCCGACGTCGTCCAACTGTGTTTGCTATACAAGGGAAATGAGGCTTGGCACACCCGACGGTTTCCGACCCTGTGCGCTATTCATGGGCTATGATGCCTAGTCAGGCCCGACGTCACCTGACCGTTTTTGGTGTCCAAGGGCTTTGGTGGCATGCCACGCTTATTGTCATCCAACCATGTGTGCTGTCTAAGGGCTATGATTACATTCCACGCCCAACTTCGTCGGATCGCGTGTGTTGTCAAAGGGCTTTGATGTAATACCACATCTGACGGAGTCTGACTGTATGTGCAGTCCAAAGGCTACGCAGGCATTCCACTCTCAAAATCGTCAAACCGTGTGTGCTATCCAAGGTTTGTGATGACATGCCACGCCGGAAGTCGTCAAACCACATGTGCAGTCCAATGGAGATGATGGCATGCCACACCCGACGTCGTCCGACCGTGTGTGTTGTTAAAGGGCCATAATGGCATGCCATGATCAACTTCGTGTGACCGTGAGTTCTGTCCAAGGGCTATGATGTCATTCCACGCCCGACATCGTCCATTCGTGTGTGTTGTCCAAGGGCATTGATGGCATGCCATGCCCGACCTCATCAAACCGTGTGTGCTGTCCAAGGGCTACACGGGCATGGCACGCTCGACGTTGTCCAACCGTGTGTGTTGAAAAAGGGCTATGATGACATGCCACACCTGACGTCGTCTAACCGTGTGTTCCATCCCAAAGGCGATGACATGCCATGCCAAATGTCGTCTTACTATTTATGCTATCCAAGGGCCATAATGGCATGCGTCTCTCGACGCCGTCCAAACGTGTGTGTTGTCCAATGAACATGATGTCATGCCACGCCCCACGTCTTCCGTCCGTGTGTCAAGGTCTAGGGCGATGATGTCATACCATTCTTGAAGTCATCCGATCATGTGTTTAGTGTTAGGGCGATCATGTCATACCACGCTCGAGGTTGTCCGACCATATGTGCTCTCCAAGGGCCATGATGGCAGGCCACGCCCGACTTCGTTCTATTGTTTGTGCTTTCAATGGAAGAGGCTGGCATGGCACACCCTACTTCACCCATCCGTGTGAGCTGTCCAAGCGATATGTGAGCATACCACACCCGACGTCGTGTACCGTGTGTGCTATCCAAGGACTATTATTACATGCCGCGCTTGACGTCGTTTGACCGTGTGTGTTGCCAAGGGCTATGCGGGCATGTTTTTTTGACCATGTGTGTTGTCCGAGGGCGACGATTGCATGTCACGCCCGACGTTGTCCAACCGTGTGTGTTTTCAAAGGGCATTAATGGCAT
>NC_028638.1:4462838-4511363 GCF_001406875.1 Solanum pennellii | reverse complement strand
ATGCCACACCCTATGTCGTCCGACCGTGTGTGCAATCGAAGGAAGATAATGGCATGCCACGCCCGACATCATTCGACAGTGTTTGATGTACAAGGAATCAATGGCTTGCCTTGCCCGACGTCGTCCGATTGTGTGTGCTGTCCAAGTTCTATGAAGCCATGCCACGCCAGACGTCTTCCGATAATGTGAGCTGTCCAAGGGCTTTGATGGCATGCCATGTCCGACGTCGTCCGATCGTCTGTGCTGTCCAAGGGCTATGATGCCATGCCAAGCCCGACGTCGTTTGACCGTTAGTGTTGTCCAAGGTCTTTGATGGCATGCCATGCCCGACATCGTGTGACCGTGTGTGCTCTCAAAGGACTAAGCTGGCACGACACGCCCGACATCTTTCCACCGTGTGTGTTGTCCAAAGGCTACGTGGGCATGCCACGCCTAACGTCATCCAACGGTGTGTGTTGTCCCAAGGACATGATTGCATGCTACGCCTGACGACATCCCATAGTTTTTGTGTGTACAAGGGCAATGAGGCTTGCCATGCCTGACGTCGTCCAGCCGTGTGTGCTATCCAAGGTCCTTAATGGCATGCCACGCCCGTCGTCGTCAGACCATGTGTGCAGTCCAAGGGCTATGAGGGCATGACACGCCTGACATCATACCACCATGTGTGCTATCCACGTTCTATGTGGGCATGAAATGGCCGACGTCTTCCCATCATGTGTGTTGTCAAAGGGATATGATGGAATCCCACACACGACATCGTCCGTCCGTGCGTACACTCCAAGGGTAATGATGGCATGCCATGCCTGACGTCTTCCAACTCTGTCTGCTCTCCAAGGGATATGATGCCATGCCACGTCAGAAGTCATCTGACTCTGTGTGCTGTCCAAGGGTTTTGATGGCATGCATTGCTTGACCTCATCCAACCATGTATGATATCCAAGGGCCATAATGGCATGCCACGCCCCATTTCGTCCGATCGTGTGTTCTGTCCAAGGACTATGATGCCATGACACGCCTGACATCGTTCGATCGTGTGTACTGTCCAAGGGCTTTGATGGCATGCCAAGCCTGACGTCGTCTAATCGTGTGTGCAGTCCAAAGGCTATGCGGGCATGCCACGCCCGACATCGTCCAAATGTGTGTGTTTTCCAAGGTATATGATGACATGCCATGCCCGACATCGTCAGATCGTCTGTGTAGTCCAACGGAGATTATGGCATTCCATGCCCTACGTCGTCTGACCGTGTGTGTTCTCAAAGGGCCATAATGGCATGCCATGCCCAACGTCGTTCGACCGTGTGTGCTGTCCAAGGGGTATGATAACATTCCATGCCCGATCGTGTGTGCTTTCCAAGCGCTATGATACCATTAGACGCCCAATCGTGTGTGCTGTCTAAGGGCTTTGATGGCATGCCACGCCTGACAACGTTCAACCGTGTGTTCTATCCAAGTGCTACGCAGGCATGCCATGCCTGACGTCATCAAATCGTGTGTGCTGTCCAAGGGCTATGATGACATGCCACGCCCGACGTCATTTGACCGTTTTTTGTTTGTGTGCTATCCAAAGGCTATGATGACATTCCATTCCGACATCCTCAGACTGTGTGCGCTGTCCAAATACTATGATGGCATGCCACTCCTGACTTCTTATTACCGTGTGTGTTGTCCAAGGGCTACGCGGGCATGCTACGCCAAACGTCATCCAACCGTGGGTGCTGTAAAAGGGCTATGATCACATGTCACGCCTGATGTCATGTTACCGTGTGTGTTGTCTTATGGCTACGCAGTCATGCCAAGCCCAACTTTGTGTAATGTCCAAGGGCAATGATTGCATGCGCGCCCGACTTTGTTTGACCATGTGTGTTGTCAAAGGTCCAAAATGGCAAGCAACGCCCGATAAGGGCTACGTGGACATGATACACCCGATGTTGTCTCACCGTGTATGCTGTCCAAGGCCAATGATCTGCCACACCCAACTACGTCCGACCGTGTGTTTTGTCTAGGGAATAAGATGAAATGCCATGCCCAATATCGTCAGACTATGGGTGACGTCTAAGAGAGATGATGGCATGCCCCGCCCGACGTCGTCCGACCGCGTGTGCTGTCCAAGGGCTATGATTCCATGCCACGTCTAATGTCGTCCGACCGTGTGTGTTATCAAAGGGCAATAATGGCATACCACGCCCCACGTCGTCTGACCGTGTGTGCTGTCCAAAGGCTATGCGGGCATGCCACGCCCGACATTATCCAACTGTTTGTGTTGTCCAAGGGCTATAATTCATGCTACGCCTGACATTATCCGACCGTGTGTGTTGTCAAAGGGACATAATGGCATATCACGGGCGAGGTCGTCCGACCGTGTGTGTTGTCCGAGGACTATTATACCATTCCACGGCCAATTTTGTACCATTTTGTGTGCCGTCCAAGGGATTTTATGGCATGCCACGCCTGACGTCGTCCAATCGTGTGTGCTATCCACGAAATACGCGGGCATGGCATGCCCGACGTCGTTCACCCATGTGTGCTGTCTAAGGGATATAATGGCATGCCACGCCCAATGTCGTTTGATCGTGTGTAATTTCCATTGGTTACACTGGCATGCCAGGCCCGACAGGTTGTGCTTTCCAAGGGAGATGATGGCATGCAACGCCCGACGTCTTTCGACCGTATGTGTTGTCCAAGGGATATGATGCCCTTCCACCCCTGACGTCGTCCGACCATGTATGTTGTCCAAGGGCTTTGATGGCATTCCAACCCTATGTTTTTTCGACAAAGTGTGCAATACAGGGTAGATAATGGTATTACATGCCCGACATCATCCGACAGTGTGTGCTGTACAAGAGAAATGATGGCTTGCCACGCCCGACGTCGTCCAACTGTGTGTGCTGTCCAAAGGCTATGATGCCATGCCACGCCAGACGTCTTCCGACCGTGTGTGCTGTCAAAGGGCTTTGATGGCATGCCACGTCCGACGTCGTCCGACCGTGAGTGCTGTCCAAGGTCTATGATGCCATGCGACGCCCGACGTCGTTCGACTGTTAGTGCTGTCCAAGCGCTTCAATGGCATGCCACGCCCGACGTAATACAACCGTGTGTGCTGTCCAAGTGTTTGAATAGCATGCCACACCCGACATCGTCCCACCGAGTGTAATGTCTAAGGTCTACGCAGGCATGACACACACGAAGTCATCCAATCGTGTGTAGTGTTCAAGGGCTACGTAGGAATGGCGCACCCGACGTCGTTCCTTCGTAGGTGCAATCCCAGGGCAATGATGGCTTGCCACGCCCGACGTCGTCCGACCGTGTGTGCTGTCCAAGGGCTATGATTACATGCCATGCCCAACATTGTCAGACCGTGTGTGTAGTCCAATGGAGATGATGTAATGCCACTCCCGACGTCATCTGACAGTGTGTGCTGTCCAAAGGCTATGATACTATGCCACACCTGACGTCGTCAGACCATGTGTGCTCTCCAATGGCTTTGATGTCATGCCACGCCTGACATCGTCCGACTGTTTGTGCTGTCCAAGGACCATAATGGCATGTCAAGTTCAACGCCGTCTGTCCATGTGTTCTGTCGTCCAAGGGCTATGGTGCCATGCCACGCCCGCCATCGTCCAATCGTGTGTGCTTTCCAAGAGATTTGATGGCATGCCACGCCTGACGTCATTCGATCGTGTGTGCAGTTCAAAGGATACGGGAGCATGCCGCGCCTGACATCGTCCAACCGTGTGTGCTGACCAAGGGCTATGTTGACACGCCATGCACGACATCGTCTGATCATGTGTGTAGTCCGACGGAGATTATGGCATGAAACACCCAACGTCGTCTAACCGCGTGTGTTGTTAAAGGGCCATATTGGCATGCCACGCCCGACGTCGTTCGACCATCTGTGTTGTCCGAGGGCTATGATACCATTCCACGCCCGATCGTGTGTGCTGTCCAAGCGCTATGATACCACTCCACGCCCGATCGTGTGTGCTGTCAAAGGGCTTTGATGGCATGCCATGCCAGACGTCGTCCGACCGTGTGTGCAATCCAATTGCTACGCAGGCATACCACGCCTAACGTTGTCCAACCGTGTGTGCTGTCCAATGCCTATGATGACATGCCAGGCCCGATGTTGTTTCACCGTCTATGTTCTCCATGGGCTACGTTGGCATGCCACGCCCAATGTCATTCAACCGTGTGTGCTATCAAAGGGCTATGATGCCATGCCACTCCCGACGTTGTCTTACCATGTGTTCTTTTCAAGGGCTTTGATGGCATGCCACACCCTATGTCGTCCGACCGTGTGTGCAATCGAAGGAAGATAATGGCATGCCACGCCCGACATCATTCGACAGTGTTTGATGTACAAGGAAACAATAGCTTGCCTTGCCCGACGTCGTCCGATTGTGTGTGCTGTCCAAGTTCTATGATGCCATGCCACGCCAGACGTCTTCCGATAATGTGAGCTGTCCAAGGGCTTTGATGGCATGCCATGTCCGACGTCGTCCGATCGTCTGTGCTGTCCAAGGGCTATGATGCCATGCCAAGCCCGACGTCGTTTGACCGTTAGTGTTGTCCAAGGTCTTTGATGGCATGCCATGCCCGACATCGTGTGACCGTGTGTGCTCTCAAAGGACTAAGCTGGCACGACACGCCCGACATCTTTCCACCGTGTGTGTTGTCCAAAGGCTACGTGGGCATGCCACGCCTAACGTCATCCAACTGTGTGTGTTGTCCCAAGGACATGATTGCATGCCACGCCTGACGACATCCCATAGTTTTTGTGTGTACAAGGGCAATGAGGCTTGCCATGCCTGACGTCGTCCAACCGTGTGTGCTATCCAAGGTCCTTAATGGCATGCCACGCCCGTCGTCGTCAGACCGTGTGTGCAGTCCAAGGGCTATGAGGGCATGACACGCCTGACATCATACCACCATGTGTGCTATCCACGTTCTATGTGGGCATGAAATGGCCGACGTCGTCCCATCATGTGTGTTATCAAAGGGATATGATGGAATCCCACACACGACATCGTCCGTCCGTGCGTACACTCCAAGGGTAATGATGGCATGCCATGCCTGACGTCTTCCAACTCTGTCTGCTCTTGAAGGGATATGATGCCATGCCACGTCAGAAGTCATCTGACTCTGTGTGCTGTCCAAGGGTTTTGATGGCATGCATTGCTTGACCTCATCCAACCATGTATGATATCTAAGGGCCATAATGGCATGCCACGCCCCATTTCGTCCGATCGTGTGTTCTGTCCAAGGACTATGATGCCATGACACGCCTGACATCGTTCGATCGTGTGTACTGTCCGAGGGCGTTGATGGCATGCCAAGCCTGACGTCGTCTGATCGTGTGTGCAGTCCAAAGGCTATGCGGGCATGCCACGCCCGACATCGTCCAAATGTGTGTGTTGTCCAAGGGATATGATGACATGCCATGCCCGACATCGTCAGATCGTCTGTGTAGTCCAACGGAGATTATGGCATTCCATGCCCTACGTCGTCTGACCGTGTGTGTTCTCAAAGGGCCATAATGGCATGCCATGCCCAACGTCGTTCGACCGTGTGTGCTGTCCAAGGGGTATGATAACATTCCACGCCCGATCGTGTGTGCTTTCCAAGCGCTATGATACCATTAGACGCCCAATCGTGTGTGCTTTCTAAGGGCTTTGATGGCATGCCACGCCTGACAATGTTCAACCGTGTGTTCTATCCAATTGCTACGCAGGCATGCCATGCCTGACGTCATCAAACCGTGTGTGCTGTCCAAGGGCTATGATGGCATGCCACGCCCCAATTTGTTTGACTGTGTGTGCTATCGAAGGGAGATGATGCCATGCCACACCCAACTTCATCCGTCCGTGTGTGCTGCCTAAGGGCTATACGGGCATGAAACGCTTGATGTCGTCCAACCGTCTGTGCTACCCAAGAGCTATGATGACATGCCGCACTCGACGTCGTTTGACCGTGTGTGTTGGCAAGGCTATGAGGGCATGCAATGCCCGACCATGTGTGCTATCCAAGGGCGATGATTGCATGTCACGCCCGACGTTGTCCAACCGTGTGTGTTGTCAAAGGGCCATAATGGCATGCCACGCCCAACGTCGTCCGACCGTGTGTGCTATCCATAGGCTTTGATATCATGCCACGCCTGACGTCGTCCGATCATGTATGCTGTCTAAGGTCTTTGATGGCATGCTATGCCCGACGTAATTCGATCGTTAGTGTTGTCCAATGGGCTTAATATCATGCCATGCCCGACATCGTCTAACCGTGTGTGCTCTTCAGGGACTACATGGGCATGACGCGCCTACGTCGTCCCACTGTGTGTTTTGTCCAAGGTCTCTGATGCCATGCCACACCCAATGTTGTCCAATCGTATATGCTGTCCAAGGTCTTTGATATCATGCCACGCCTGACGTCATCCGATCATGTGTGTTGTCTAAGGTCTTTTATGGGATGCTATGCCCGAAATCGTTTGACCGTTAGTGTTGTCCAATGGGTTTAATGTCATGCCACGCCCGACATCATCCGACCGTGTGTGATCTTCAAGGACTACGCGGGCATGACACGCACGACGTTGTCCCACTGTGTGTGTTGTCCAAGGGCTACGTGGTCAAGCCACGCCTCACGTAATCCAACTGTGTGTGCTGTACCAGGGACATTATGGCATTCCACGCCCGACGTCATCCGATAGTGTTTGCTGTACAAGGGCAATGAGGCTTGCTACGCCCGACTTCGTACAACCGTGTGTGCTCTGCGGAGAACTATGATGTCATGCCATAACCGACGTCGCCCGACCGTCTGTCATGTCTAAGGTCTTTGATGACATGCCACGCCCGATGTTGTTCGACCGTGTGTGTTGTGAAGGGCTATGATGCCATGCCACACCGATGTAGTCTTACTGTGTGTGCTATCCAAAAGATTTGTTGGCATGCCATGCCCGCCGTTATCCCACCGTGTATGCTGTCCAAGTGCTAAGTGGGAATGAAACGTCCGACGTCGTCTCACCATGTGTGCTGTCCAAGGGCTATGATACCATGCCACACCCGGCGTCGTTTGATCGTTAGTGCTTTCCAAGGGGTTTGATGGCATGCCATGCCCGACATCGCGCGACCGTGTGTGCTCTCTAAGGACTATGCGGGCCCAACGTCATCCCACCGTGTGTGGTGTCAAAGGGCTACGTGGGCATGCCATGCCTGACATCATCTTACTATGTGTGTTGTCCCAGGGAAATTATGGCATGCCACGCCCGACGTCATTCGACGATGTGTGCTATCCATGGGATATGATGCAATGCCAAGTCCGACATTATCCGACCGTATGTGCAATCCAAGTGAGATAATGGCATGCCACGCCAAACATCGTTCGTCTGTGTCGCTGTCCAAGGTCAATGAAGTTTGCCACACCCGATGTCGTTCGACCGTGTGTGCTGTCAAAGGGCTATGATTCCATACCACGCCCGACCGTCTTTGTTGTCCATGGGACTTGATGGCATGCCACGCCCGATTTCGTCTGACTGAGCGTGCTGTCCAAGGGCAGTTATTCCATTCCACGTCCGACGTAGTACGACCGTGTGTGTTTTCAAAGGTCATTGATGTCAAGACACGCCCGATATCGTCCGACCATGTTTCCTATCAAAGGTGTACGAGGGCATAACACGCCTGACATTGTCCCATCGTGTGTGTTGTCCAAGTCTTACGTGGGAATGACCCGCTCTACGTAATTCCACCGTTTGTGCTATCCAAGGGCAATGATGGCATGCCAAGCTAGACATCGTCCATACTTGTGTGCTGTCCAAGGACGATGATAGGATGCCACACACGTTGTCATCTGAACGTGTGTGCTGTCCTAGGGCTATGATGCCATGCCACGCCCGACATCGTACGACCATGTGTGCTTTCCAAGGGATTTGAGGGCATGCCACTCCCGACAACGTCCGATTATATGTGTTGTCCAAGGGCTATGATGCCATGCCATGCCCGACGTCGTTTGACAGCTCGTGCGGTCCAAGGGCTTTGATGGCATGCCATGCCTTACATCATCCATCCGTGTGTGAAATCCAAGGGATATGGTGGCATGCCACGCCCGACATCGTAAGGATTCCTTTGATGTACAAGGGCAATGAGGCTTGGCACGCTTAACATCGTCCAACCAAGTGTGCTGTCCAAGGGCGATGATCACATGCCATGCCTGATGTCATCCGACCGTGTGTGGTGTCCAAGGGCTATGATGCCATGCCACGCCCGACATCGTAAGGATTCCTTTGATGTACAAGGGCAATGAGGCTTGGCACGCTTAACATCGTCCAACCAAGTGTGCTGTCCAAGGGCGATGATCACATGCCATGCCTGATGTCATCCGACCGTGTGTGGTGTCCAAGGGCTATGATGCCATGCCACGCCCGACATCGTAAGGATTCCTTTGATGTACAAGGGCAATGAGGCTTGGCACGCTTAACATCGTCCAACCAAGTGTGCTGTCCAAGGGCGATGATCACATGCCATGCCTGATGTCATCCGACCGTGTGTGGTGTCCAAGGGCTATGATGCCATGCCACGCCCGACATCGTAAGGATTCCTTTGATGTACAAGGGCAATGAGGCTTGGCACGCTTAACATCGTCCAACCAAGTGTGCTGTCCAAGGGCGATGATCACATGCCATGCCTGATGTCATCCGACCGTGTGTGGTGTCCAAGGGCTATGATGCCATGCCACGCCCGACATCGTAAGGATTCCTTTGATGTACAAGGGCAATGAGGCTTGGCACGCTTAACATCGTCCAACCAAGTGTGCTGTCCAAGGGCGATGATCACATGCCATGCCTGATGTCATCCGACCGTGTGTGGTGTCCAAGGGCTATGATGCCATGCCACGCCCGACATCGTAAGGATTCCTTTGATGTACAAGGGCAATGAGGCTTGGCACGCTTAACATCGTCCAACCAAGTGTGCTGTCCAAGGGCGATGATCACATGCCATGCCTGATGTCATCCGACCGTGTGTGGTGTCCAAGGGCTATGATGCCATGCCACGCCCGACATCGTAAGGATTCCTTTGATGTACAAGGGCAATGAGGCTTGGCACGCTTAACATCGTCCAACCAAGTGTGCTGTCCAAGGGCGATGATCACATGCCATGCCTGATGTCATCCGACCGTGTGTGGTGTCCAAGGGCTATGATGCCATGCCACGCCCGACATCGTAAGGATTCCTTTGATGTACAAGGGCAATGAGGCTTGGCACGCTTAACATCGTCCAACCAAGTGTGCTGTCCAAGGGCGATGATCACATGCCATGCCTGATGTCATCCGACCGTGTGTGGTGTCCAAGGGCTATGATGCCATGCCACGCCCGACATCGTAAGGATTCCTTTGATGTACAAGGGCAATGAGGCTTGGCACGCTTAACATCGTCCAACCAAGTGTGCTGTCCAAGGGCGATGATCACATGCCATGCCTGATGTCATCCGACCGTGTGTGGTGTCCAAGGGCTATGATGCCATGCCACGCCCGACATCGTAAGGATTCCTTTGATGTACAAGGGCAATGAGGCTTGGCACGCTTAACATCGTCCAACCAAGTGTGCTGTCCAAGGGCGATGATCACATGCCATGCCTGATGTCATCCGACCGTGTGTGGTGTCCAAGGGCTATGATGCCATGCCACGCCCGACATCGTAAGGATTCCTTTGATGTACAAGGGCAATGAGGCTTGGCACGCTTAACATCGTCCAACCAAGTGTGCTGTCCAAGGGCGATGATCACATGCCATGCCTGATGTCATCCGACCGTGTGTGGTGTCCAAGGGCTATGATGCCATGCCATGCCCGACGTCGTTTGACAGCTCGTGCGGTCCAAGGGCTTTGATGGCATGCCATGCCTTACATCATCCATCCGTGTGTGAAATCCAAGGGATATGGTGGCATGCCACGCCCGACATCGTAAGGATTCCTTTGATGTACAAGGGCAATGAGGCTTGGCACGCTTAACATCGTCCAACCAAGTGTGCTGTCCAAGGGCGATGATCAAATACCATGCCTGATGTCATCCGACCGTGTGTGGTGTCCAAGGTCTATGATTACATACCATACCCGACATCGTTAGATCGTGTGTCCTCTCCAACAGAGATGATTGCATGCCATGCCCGACATCGTCCTTTTTGTGTGTGGTTCAAGGGCTATGATTGCATGCCCTTCCTGACATCGACAGACCGTGTGTGATGTCCAAGGTATATGATTTCATGCCACGCCCGACGTAGTCCGACCGTGTGTGCTGTCTAAGGACTACACGGGCATGGAACGACCGATGTCGTCCAACCTTGTGTGCTGTGCAAGGGATATAATGATATTTCACACCCAATGTCATTCGACCGTGTGTGCAATCCAAGGGCTACGCAGGCATACCACGCCTGCCGTTGTCCAACCCTGACGTTGTCCTACAATCTATGCAGTCTAAAGGATCTACAAGGATGCCACGCCTGACGTCGTCCAATCGTGTGTGCTGTCCAAGGGCTATGATGACATGCCACGCCCGAAATTGTCAGACCGTGTGTAAATTCCAATGGAGATTATGGCATGCAACGCACGATGTCGTCCGGCCGTGTGTACTGTCCAAGTGATTTGATGGCATGCCACTCCCGATGTCGTCTTACCTTGTGTGCTGTTCAAGGGCTACGCAGGCATGACACGCTGAACGTTGTCCCACCATGTGTGCTGTCTGTGCTGTCTAAGGGCTACGTGGGCATGATCGCCCTATGTTGTCTCACTGTGTATGCTGTCCAAGGGCGATGATCTGCCACACCCAACTACGTCCGACCCTGTGTTCTGTCCATAAAATATGATTAAATGTCATGCCCAATATCGTCAGACTGTGGGTGAAGTCTAAGGGAGATGATGGCATGCCCCGCCTGACGTCGTCCAACCATGTGTGTTGTCCCAGGGTTATGATTCCATGCCACGTCTAATGTCGTCTTATCGTGTGTGTTGTCAATGGGTCAAAATGGGATGCCACTCCCCACGTTGTGTGACCGTGTGTTCAGTCCAAGGTCTATGAAGCAATGCCACGCCCGACATCCTACGATCGTGTATGATGTCCAAAGGCTACGCGGGCATGCCACACCCGACATCATCCAACTGTGTGTGCTTTCCAAGGGCTATGATGACATGCCACACCCGACGTCGTTTGACCATTTGTGTTCTCCATGGGCTACGTTGGCATGCCACGCCCGACTGGTTGTGCTATCCAAGGGCGATGATGGAATGCCATGCCCAATGTCGTTCGCCCGTGTGTGTTGTCGAATGGCTATGATGCCATGCCACGCCCGATGTCGTCTTACCATGTGTGTTGTTCAAGGTCTTTGATCGCATTCCACACCCTATGTCGTTCGACTGTGTGTGCAATATAAGGGAGATAAGGGCATGCCACGCCCGACGTCATCCGACAGTGTGTGTTGTACAAGGAAACGATGGCTTGCCACGCCCGTCAGTCGTCCAACTGTGTGTGCTGTCCAAGGGCTATGATGCCATGCCATGCAAGACGTCTTCCGACAATGTGCGTTATCTAAGAGCTCTGATGGCATGCCACGTCCGACGTTGTCCTATCGTGTGTTCTATCCAAGGGATATGATGACATGCCACGTCCGACGTTGTTTGATTGTTAGTGTTGTTAAAGGGCTTTGATGGCATACCACGCCTGACGTCATTCAACTGTGTGTGCAGTCCCAGGGACATGATGGCATGCAACGCCTGAGGTCATTCGATAGTGTTTGGTGTACAAGGGCAATGAAGCTTGCCACTCCCGACATAATTTAACCATGCGTGCTGTTAAGGGCTTTGATGGCATGCCACGCCCGACGTCGTCTGACCGTGTGAGATGTCCAAGGGCTACGAGGGCATGACATGCGTGATGTCGTCTCACCGTGTGTGCTGTCCAAGTGTTACGTGGGCATGACACGCCCGACGTCGTCCCATCATGTGTGTTGTCAAATGGAGATGATGGAATCCCACGGCCGACATCGTCCGTCCGTGTGTGAAGTCCAAGGGAGATGATGGCATGCCATGCCCGACGTCATACGACTGTAGGTGATCTCAAAGGGATACGATGCCATGCTAGGCCCGACATCATCCGACTTTGTCTGCTGTCCAATAGTTTTGATGGCATGGAATGCCTGAGGTCGTCCGACCGTGTGTACTGTTAAAGGGCCATAATGGCATGCCACGCCCCACATCGTCTGTCCGTGTGTTTTTTCCAAGGCTATGATTCCATGCCACGCTCGACATCGTCCGATCGTGTGTGCAGTCCTAAGGCTACGCGGGCATGCCACGCCTAACGTTGTCCGATCGTGTGTGCAATCCAAGGGGATAATGGCATGCCACGCCCGACATCATCCGACAGTGTGCGATGTACAAGGAAATGATGGCTTTCCACGCCCGACATCATTCGACTGTGTGTGTTGTCCAAGGGCTATGATGTCATGCCACGCCAAACGTCTTCGGACAATGTGTGTTGTCCAAGGGCTTTGATGGCATGCCACATCCGATGGCGTTTGACCATTAGTGTTGTCCAAGGGCTATGATGTCATGCCACGCCCGACGTCGTTTGACCATTAGTGGTGTCCATGGGATTTGATGGCATTCCACGCCCGACATTTTCTTACCGTGTGTGCTTTCAAAGGACTATGTGGGCATGAAATGCCCGACGTCGTCCCACCAGATGTGTTGTCTACGTGGGCATGCCACGGCTGACGTCATCAAACTGTATGTGCTGTCCCAGGGACATGATTGCATGCCACGCCTGACGTCATCTGATAGTGTTTTGTGTATATGGGCAATGAGGCTTACAATGCCCGACCTCTTCTAACCGTGTATGCTATCCAAGGTCTTTTATGGCATGCCACGCCGACGTCGTCTGACAGTGTGTCCTGTCAAAGGGCTACGAGGGCATGACACGCCTGATATCATCCCACCATGTGTTCTATCCAAGTGCTACGTGGGTATGACACGCCCGACGTCGTCATTTCATGTGTGTTTTCAAAGGGAGATGATGGCCTCGCACGCGTGACATCGTCCGTCTGTGTGTGCAGTCCAAGGGTGATGATGGCATGCCATGACCGAAGTCATCAAACAATGTGTGCTATCCAAGGGATATGATGCCATGCCACGCTCGACGTCATCCGACTGTGTGTGTTGTCCAGGGGTTTTGATGGCATGCATTTCCTGACGTCGTCCGACCATGTGTGTTGTCCAAGGGCCATAATGCATTCCACGGCCCACATCGTCGGACTGTGTGTTCTGTCCAAGGGCTATAATGCCACGCCACGCCCGACGTCGTCTTACCATGTGTGCTGTTCAAGGGCTTTGATGGCATGCAACACCCTATGTCGTTCGACCGTGTGTGCAATCCATGGGGGATAAGGGCATACCACGCCCGACGTCATCTGACAGTGTGTGCTGTACATGGAAACGATGACTTGCCACGCCCGAAGTCGTTTGACTATGTGTGGTGTCAAAGGTTTATGATGCAATGCCACGCCAGACGTCTTCCAACAATATGCGTTGTCCAAGGCCTTTGATGGCATTCCATGTGCGATGTCTTCGGATTGTGTGTGCTGTCCGAGGGCTATGATGCCATGCCGCACCCAACGTCGCTTGACCGTTAGTGCTATCCAAAGGCTTTGATGGCATGCAACACCCTATGTCGTTCGACCGTGTGTGCAATCCATGGGGGATAAGGGCATACCACGCCCGACGTCATCTGACAGTGTGTGCTGTACATGGAAACGATGACTTGCCACGCCCGAAGTCGTTTGACTATGTGTGGTGTCAAAGGTTTATGATGCAATGCCACGCCAGACGTCTTCCAACAATATGCGTTGTCCAAGGCCTTTGATGGCATTCCATGTGCGATGTCTTCGGATTGTGTGTGCTGTCCAAGGGCTATGATGCCATGCCGCACCCAACGTCGCTTGACCGTTAGTGCTATCCAAAGGCTTTGATGGCATGCCACGCCTGAAGTCATCCAAATGTGTGTGCTATCCCAGGGACATGATGGCATGCCACGCCTGACGTTATCAGATAGTGTTTTGTGTACAATGGAAATTATTATTCCACGCCCCACATTGTTCAACCGTGTGTTCTGTCCAAGGGCTTTGATGGCATGCCACGCCCGACGTTGTCTGATCATCTGTGGTGTCCAAGGGCAACGAGGGCATGACACTCTTGACGTAGTCACACCATGTGTGTTGTCCAAGTGCTACGTGGGCATGAAACGCCCAACCTCATCCCATCAAGTGTGTTGTCAAAGGGAGATGATGGCATCCCACGCCCGACATCGTCCGTCGTATGTACAGTCCAAGAGAGATGATGGCATGCCATGCCCGACGTCGTCCGACTGTGTGTGCTCCCCAAGGGATATGAATGCCATGCTACACCCGACGTCATCCGACTGTGTGTGATGTCCAAGGTTTTTGATGGCATGCAATTCTTGACGTCGTCCGACCGTGTGTGCTCTGTCGTCCAAGGTCTATGATGCCATGCCACGCCCGCCATCGTCCGATCGTGTGTGCTTTCCAAGAGATTTGATGGCATGCCACGCCTGACGTCATTCGATCGTGTGTGCAGTTCAAAGGATACGGGAGCATGCCACGCCCGACATCGTCCAACCGTGTGTGTTGACAAAGGGCTATGTTGCCACGCCATGCACGACATCGTCTGATCATGTGTGTAGTCCGACGGAGTTGATGGCATGAAACGCCCGACGTCGTCTAACCGCGTGTGTTGTTAAAGGGCCATATTGGCATGCCACGCCCGACGTCGTTCGACCATCTGTGTTGTCCGAGGGGTATGATACCATTCCACGCCCGATCGTGTGTGCTGTCCAAGCGCTATGATAGCACTCCACGCCCGATCGTGTGTGCTGTCCAAGGGCTTTGATGGCATGCCATGCCAGACGTCGTCCGACCCTGTGTGCTATCCAACTGCTACGCAGGCATACCACGCCTAACGTTGTCCAACCGTGTGTGCTGTACAATGCCTATGATGACATGCCAGGCCCGATGTTGTTTCACCGTCTATGTTCTCCATGGGCTACNTGCTACGCAGGCATACCACGCCTAACGTTGTCCAACCGTGTGTGCTGTACAATGCCTATGATTACATGCCAGGCCCGATGTTGTTTTATCGTCTATGTTCTCCATGGGCTACGTTGGCATGCCACGCCCAATGTCATTCAACCGTGTGTGCTATCAAAGGGCTATGATGCCATGCCACTCCCGACGTTGTCTTACCATGTGTTCTTTTCAAGGGCTTTGATGGCATGCCACACCCTATGTCGTCCGACCGTGTGTGCAATCGAAGGAAGATAATGGCATGCCACGCCCGACATCATTCAACAGTGTTTGCTGTACAAGGAAACAATGGCTTGCCTTGCCCGACGTCGTCCGATTGTGTGTGCTGTCCAAGTTCTATGATGCCATGCCACGCCAGACGTCTTCCGATAATGTGAGCTGTCCAAGGTCTTTGATGGCATGCCATGTCCGGTCGTCCGATCGTCTATGCTGTCCAAGGGCTATGATTCCATGCCAAGCCCGACGTTGTTTGACCGTTAGTGTTGTCCAAGGTCTTTGATGGCATGTCATGCCCGACATCGTCTGACCGTGTGTGCTCTCAAAGGACTAAGCTGGCACGACACGCCCGACCACTTTCCACCGTGTGTGTTGTCCAATGGCTACGTGGGCATGCCACGCCTAACGTCATCCAACTGTGTGTGTTGTCCCAAGGACATGATTGCATGCCACGCCTGACGACATCCCATAGTTTTTGTGTGTACAAGGGCAATGAGGCTTGCCATGCCCGACGTCGTCCAACCGTGTGTGCTATCCAAAGTCCTTGATGGCATGCCACGCCCGTCGTCGTCAGACCGTGTGTGCTGTCCAAGGGCTTTGATGGCATGCCACGCCTGACAACGTCCAACCGTGTGTTCTATCCAAGTGCTACGCAGGCATGCCATGCCTGACGTCATCAAACCGTGTGTGCTGTCCAAGGGCTTTGATGCCATGCCACGCCTGACAACGTCCAACCGTGTGTTCTATCCAAGTGCTACGCAGGCATGCCATGCCTGACGTCATCAAACCGTGTGTGCTGTCCAAGGGCTTTGATGCCATGCCACGCCTGACAACGTCCAACCGTGTGTTCTATCCAAGTGCTACGCAGGCATGCCATGCCTGACGTCATCAAACCGTGTGTGCTGTCCAAGGGCTTTGATGCCATGCCACGCCTGACAACGTCCAACCGTGTGTTCTATCCAAGTGCTACGCAGGCATGCCATGCCTGACGTCATCAAACCGTGTGTGCTGTCCAAGGGCTTTGATGCCATGCCACGCCTGACAACGTCCAACCGTGTGTTCTATCCAAGTGCTACGCAGGCATGCCATGCCTGACGTCATCAAACCGTGTGTGCTGTCCAAGGGCTTTGATGCCATGCCACGCCTGACAACGTCCAACCGTGTGTTCTATCCAAGTGCTACGCAGGCATGCCATGCCTGACGTCATCAAACCGTGTGTGCTGTCCAAGGGCTTTGATGCCATGCCACGCCTGACAACGTCCAACCGTGTGTTCTATCCAAGTGCTACGCAGGCATGCCATGCCTGACGTCATCAAACCGTGTGTGCTGTCCAAGGGCTTTGATGCCATGCCACGCCTGACAACGTCCAACCGTGTGTTCTATCCAAGTGCTACGCAGGCATGCCATGCCTGACGTCATCAAACCGTGTGTGCTGTCCAAGGGCTTTGATGCCATGCCACGCCTGACAACGTCCAACCGTGTGTTCTATCCAAGTGCTACGCAGGCATGCCATGCCTGACGTCATCAAACCGTGTGTGCTGTCCAAGGGCTTTGATGCCATGCCACGCCTGACAACGTCCAACCGTGTGTTCTATCCAAGTGCTACGCAGGCATGCCATGCCTGACGTCATCAAACCGTGTGTGCTGTCCAAGGGCTTTGATGCCATGCCACGCCTGACAACGTCCAACCGTGTGTTCTATCCAAGTGCTACGCAGGCATGCCATGCCTGACGTCATCAAACCGTGTGTGCTGTCCAAGGGCTTTGATGCCATGCCACGCCTGACAACGTCCAACCGTGTGTTCTATCCAAGTGCTACGCAGGCATGCCATGCCTGACGTCATCAAACCGTGTGTGCTGTCCAAGGGCTTTGATGCCATGCCACGCCTGACAACGTCCAACCGTGTGTTCTATCCAAGTGCTACGCAGGCATGCCATGCCTGACGTCATCAAACCGTGTGTGCTGTCCAAGGGCTTTGATGCCATGCCACGCCTGACAACGTCCAACCGTGTGTTCTATCCAAGTGCTACGCAGGCATGCCATGCCTGACGTCATCAAACCGTGTGTGCTGTCCAAGGGCTTTGATGCCATGCCACGCCTGACAACGTCCAACCGTGTGTTCTATCCAAGTGCTACGCAGGCATGCCATGCCTGACGTCATCAAACCGTGTGTGCTGTCCAAGGGCTTTGATGCCATGCCACGCCTGACAACGTCCAACCGTGTGTTCTATCCAAGTGCTACGCAGGCATGCCATGCCTGACGTCATCAAACCGTGTGTGCTGTCCAAGGGCTTTGATGCCATGCCACGCCTGACAACGTCCAACCGTGTGTTCTATCCAAGTGCTACGCAGGCATGCCATGCCTGACGTCATCAAACCGTGTGTGCTGTCCAAGGGCTTTGATGCCATGCCACGCCTGACAACGTCCAACCGTGTGTTCTATCCAAGTGCTACGCAGGCATGCCATGCCTGACGTCATCAAACCGTGTGTGCTGTCCAAGGGCTTTGATGCCATGCCACGCCTGACAACGTCCAACCGTGTGTTCTATCCAAGTGCTACGCAGGCATGCCATGCCTGACGTCATCAAACCGTGTGTGCTGTCCAAGGGCTTTGATGCCATGCCACGCCTGACAACGTCCAACCGTGTGTTCTATCCAAGTGCTACGCAGGCATGCCATGCCTGACGTCATCAAACCGTGTGTGCTGTCCAAGGGCTATGATGACATGCCACGCCCGACGTCATTTGACCGTTTTTTGTTCTGTATGGGAAACGTTGGCATGCCACGCCCGACCGATAGTGCTGTCCAACGGAAATGATAGAATGCCACACCCGACGTTGTCCGACCGTGTGTGTTGTCAAAGGTCCATATTGGCATGCCATGCTCGACGTCGTCCGACTTTGTGTGTTGTCCATGGTCTATGATGGCATTCCACGCTCGACGTCGTCCATCCGTGTGTTCTTTCCAACGACTTTGATGGCATTCCATGCCCGACATTGTGTAAACGTGTGTGCTTTCCAAGGGTAACGCGGGCATGCAACGCCCGACGTTGTCCAAACGTGTGTGTTGTTCAAGGACTATGATGACATGCCACGCCCGACGTCGTCTGATTGTGTGTGCTGTCCAAGGGCAAAGTGGGAATGCCACACTAGATTGTCTGTGTGGTCAAAGGTAGATGATGGCATGCCACGCCCAACGTCGTACGATAGTGTTTGTTGTCCAAGGGTTATGATGCCATGCCACGTCCGACATCGTTCGACAGTGTGTGCTTTCCAAGGGATTTCATGGCATGCCACACCTGATGTCGTCCGACAGTGTGTGCTGTCCAAGAGCAAAGCACCCATGAAATTGTCGACATTGTCCAACCGTGTGTGCTGTCCATGGGCTATAATTATATTCCATGCCCAATGTCCTCCGACCCTGTGTGTTTTCCAAAGGCTACGCGAGCATGCCCTGTCTGACGTCACCCAACCCTTTGTTCTATCTAAAGGCCATGATGTCATGCAACGCCCAATGTTATTCGACCATGTGTGCTTTAGAAAGGAGATTATGGCATGCCACACCAGATGTCATCTGACTATGTATGCTATCCAAGGGCCATAATGGCATGCGCCTCTAGACACCGTCCAAACGTGTGTGTTGTCCAAGGAACATGATGGCACGCGACGCCTCACGTCTTCCATCTGTATGTCAAGGTCAAGGGCGATGATGTCATACCATTCCTAAATTCATCCGATCATGTGTTTAGTGCAAGGGCAATTATGTCATACCACGCTCGAGGTCGTCCGACTGTATATGTTGTCCAAGGGCCATGATGGCATGCCACACCCCAATTTGTTCGACTGTGTGTGCTATCGAAGGGAGATGATGCCATGCCACACCCAACTTCATCCGTCCGTGTGTGCTTCCTAAGGTGTATACGGGCATGCAACGCCCGATGTCGTCCAACCGTCTGTGCTACCCAAGGGCTATGATGACATGCCGCACTCGACGCGTTTGACCGTGTGTGTTGGCAAGGGCTATGAGGGCATGCAATGCCCGACCATGTGTGCTATCCAAGGGCGATGATTGCATGTCACGCCCGACGTTGTCCAACTGTGTGTGTTGTCAAAGGGCCATAATGGCATGCCACGCTCGACGTCGTCTGACCGTGTGTGCTTTACATGGGCAATGATGTCATGCCTTACCTACATTGCCGTCCGGTGTGCAATCCATGGGAGATGATGGCATGACACACCCGACATCCTTCGACAGTGTGTGCTGTATAAGGGCAATGATGGCTTGCCACGCCCGATGTCGTCTGGTCGTGTATGCTATCCATGGGCTCTGATGCCATGTCGTGCCCAACATCTTCCGACCGTGTGTGCTGTCCAAGGGATTTGATGGCATGCCACGTTCCATGTCGTCCGACAGTGTGTGAAGGTTAAGGGCTACGATGCCATGCCACGCCTGACGTTGTCCGACCGTGTGTGCTGTACAAAGGCTTTAATTGCATGCCATGCCCGACGTCCTTCGACTGTGTGTGCTGTCAAAGGGCAACGCGGGCATGACCGCCCGATGTCATGCCACCATCTTTGTTGTCGAAGAGCTACATGGGAAACTACGCCCGATGTCATCTCACCTCGTGTGCTGTCCAAGGGCGATGATGTTATGCCACGCCTGACATTGCCGTCCATATATATAGTCTGAGGGCTATGAGGGCATGCCACATTCGACGTCGTCCGACCGAGGATGTTGTCCAAGGGCTACGATGTCATGCCACGCCTGACGTTGTCCGACCGTGAGAGCTGTCCAAGGGCTTTAGTGGCATGCCATACCCTATGTCGTTCAACTGTGTGTGTTTTTCAAGGGCTACGCAGGCATTATAGCTCGAAGTCGCCCCAACGTGTGTGCTGTCCAAGGGCTACATGGGCATGACACGCCCGACTTTATCCCACCGTGTGTCCTATCGAAGGGCGATGACCGAATGCCACGCCCGACATCGTTTGACCTTGTGCGCTGTCCAAGGGCTATGATTACATGCCAATGCCGACATCGTCAAACTGTTTGTCCAGTCAAAGGGAGATGATGGCATTCCATACCCGACATCGTCCTATCGTGTGTGTTGTCCAAGTGCTATGATTACATGCCATGCCTGACATCGTCAGACTGTGTATGATGTCCAAGAACTATGATTGCATGCCACGCCCGACATCGTCCAACCGTGTGTGCTGTCCAAGGGCTACGTTGGCATGGAATGACCGATGTCGTCAAAATGTGTGATGTCCAACGGCTATAATGATATTACACACCCAATGTCATTCGACCATGTGTGTTGTCCAAGGGCTACGCAGGCATGGCACACCCTCCGTCGTCCAACCCTGTGTTCTTTCCAAAGGCCATGATTACATTCCACGCCCGATGTTGTCCGTTCATGTGTGCTTTTTAAGGGCGATGATGGGATGCCACGGCTGATGTGGTCCGACCTTGTATGTTGTTCAAGGGACATTATGGTATGCAACGCTCCACGTTGTCTGACCGTGATATGATGGCATGTCACGCCCCACATCGTTCGTCCGTGTGTGAAGGTTAAGGGAGATGATGGCATGCCATTCGTGACGTCATCGGACCGTGTGTTTAGTCCAAGGGCGATGATGGCATGCCATGCCCTAGGTGGTCCGACCGTATGTCCTGTCCAAGGGCCATTATGGCATGCCATGCCCGACGTCATCCGACCGTGTGTGCTGTCAAAGGGAAATGATGTTGTTCCATGCCCGACTACATCCGTCCGCTTGTGCAGTACAAGGGTGATGATGTCATGACATGCCCGACGTCATCCGACTGTGTGTGCTATCCAAAGACTATGATGACATTCCATTTTAACTTTGTCAGACCGTTTGTGATATCGAAAGACTTTAATGGCATGCCACTCCTGACTTCTTCCGACCGTGTATGTTCTCCAAGGGCTATGGAGGCATGCTACGCCCTACTTCGTCCAACCGATGGTGCTATCCATGGGCTATGATGACATGCCACAGTTGATGTCATGTTCCCCTGGGTGATATCCTAGGGCTATGGATGCATGCCAAGCCCAACTATGTATAATGACCAAGGGCGATGATGACATGCCACGCCAGACGTCGTCTGACCGTGTTGTTGAAGGGCAAAAATGGCAGGCAACGCCCGATATCGTCAAACCATGTTGTTATCCAAGGGCAATAATGACATGCCACGCTCGATATCATCGATTTTTGTGTTCAATCCAAGGGATATGGTGGCATACCACGCCCGACGTCGTCCAACTGTGTTAGCTATACAAGGGAAATGAGGCTTGGCACACCCGACGGTTTCCGACCCTTTGCGCTATTCATGGGCTATGATGCCTAGTCAGGCCCGACGTCACCTGACCGTTTTTGTTGTCCAAGGGCTTTGGTGGCATGCCACGCTTATTGTCATCCAACCATGTGTGCTGTCTAAGGGCTATGATTACATTCCACGCCCAACTTCGTCGGATCGCGTGTGTTGTCAAAGGCTTTGATGTAATGCCACATCTGACGGAGTCTGACAGTATGTGCAGTCCAAAGGCTACGCAGGCATTCCACTCTCAAAATCGTCAAACCGTGTGTGCTATCCAAGGTTTGTGATGACATGCCACGCCCGAAGTCGTCAAACCACATGTGCAGTCCAATGGAGATGATTGCATGCCACACCCGACGTCGTCCGACCGTGTGTGTTGTTAAAGGGCCATAATGGCATGCCATGATCAACTTCGTGTGACCGTGTATTCTGTCCAAGGGCTATGATGTCATTCCACGCCCGACATCGTCCATTCTTGTGTGTTGTCCAAGGGCATTGATGGCATGCCATGCCCGACCTCATCAAACCGTGTGTGCTGTCCAAGGGCTACACAGGCATGGCACGCTCGACGTTGTCCAACCGTGTGTGTTGAAAAAGGGCTATGATGACATGCCACACCTGACGTCGTCTAACCGTGTGTTCCATGCCAAAGGCGATGACATGCCATGCCAAATGTCGTCTTATGATGTATGCTATCCAAGGGCCATAATGGCATGCGTCTCTCGACGCCGTCCAAACGTGTGTGTTGCCCAACGAACATGATATCATGCCACGCCCCACGTCTTCCGTCCGTGTGTCAAGGTCTAGGGCGATGATGTCATACCATTCTTGAAGTCATCCGATCATGTGTTTAGTGTTAGGGCGATCATGTCATACCACGCTCGAGGTTGTCCGACCATATGTGCTCTCCAAGGGCCATGATGGCATGCCACGCCCGACTTCGTTCTATTGTTTGTGCTGTCAATGGAAGATGATGGCATGGCACACCCTACTTCACCCAATCGTGTGAGCTGTCCAAGCGATATGTGAGCATACCACACCCGACGTCGTGTACCGTGTGTGCTATCCAAGGACTATGATTACATGCCGCGCTTGACAACGTTTGACCGTGTGTGTTGCCAAGGGCTATGCGGGCATGTTTTTTTGACCATGTGTGTTGTCCGAGGGCGACGATTGCATGTCACGCCCGACGTTGTCCAACCGTGTGTGTTTTCAAAAGGCATTAATGGCATTCCACGCCCGCCGTCTTCCGACCTTGTGTGCTATTCAAAGGCAATGATGTAATTCAACACCTACATTTCCATCCGGTGTGCAATCCAAGGGAGATGATGGCATGACACGCCTGACATCTTTTGACAGTGTGTGCTGTACAACGGCAATGATGGCTTGCCACGCCCGACGTCTTCCGACCGTGTGTGCTGTCAAAGGGCTCCAATGCCATTCCTTACCCGATTTCTTCTGACCATGTGTGCTGTCCAAGTTCAATGATTCCATGCCACACTCGATGTATTCCGATCGTGTGTGCTGTCCAAGGGCTTTGATGGCATGCCACGCCCGACGTCGTGCGACCGTGTGTGCTGTCCAAGGGCTCTGATGCCATGTCTTACCCGACGTCTTCTGACCGTTTGTGCTGTCCAAGAACTTTGATGGCATCCCAAGCCCGATGTTTTCCGACCGTGTGTGAAGGTTAAAGTCTACGATGCCATGCCATTCCTGACATTGTCCGACCGTTTGTGCTATCCAAAGGCTTTAATGGCATGCCACGCCCGACGTCGTTCGACTGTGTGTGTTGTCCAAGGGCTACGCGGACATGACACGCCCGATGTCGTCCCACCATGTATATTATCGAAAGGCTTCGTGGGAATGACGCGCCCGATGTCATCTCACCGTGCGTGCTCTCCAAGGGCGATGATGTCATGCCACGCCAAACATTGTCTGTTCGTGTATATAGTCCAAGGGCTATGATGGCATGCCACGCCTGACGTGTTGTGACTGTGTGTGCTGTCCAAGGTCTTTGATGGCATGCCATGCCCGACGTCGTTTGATCGTGTGTGTTGTTCAAGGGCTACGAAGACATGTTAGCTCGACGTCATCCTGCCGTGTGTGCTGTCCAAGGGCTACGTGGGCATGGTACGCCCAACGTCGTCCCACCGTGTGTGCAGTATAAGGGTGATGATCGAATGCCATGCCTGACGTTGTCCGACTGTGTGTCTTGTCCAAGGGCTATGATTACATGCCATGCCCGACATCGTCAGACCTTTTGTCCAGTCTAAGGGAGATGACGGCATTCCACGCCCGACGCCATCCTACCGTGTGTGTTGTCCAAGTGCTATGATTACATGCCATGCACGACATCGTCAGACCATGTATGATGTCCAAGGACTATGATTGCATGCCACGCCCGACGTCGTCTTACCATGTGTGCTTTCCAAGGGCTACGTTGGCATGCAATGACCGACGTCGTCAAACCGTGTGTGCTGTCCAAGGGCTATAATGATATTCCACACCCAATGTTCTGTCCAAGGGCTACGGAGGAATACTACGCCCGCCGTCGTCCAACCCTGTGTTCTTTCCAAAGGCCATGATGACATCCCACGCCTGATGTTGTCCGACCTTGTGTACATTTTAAGGGCGATGATGGCATGCCACGTCCGATGTCGTCAGACCGTGTATGTTGTCCAAGGGCCAAAATGGTATGCAATGCTCTACGTCGTTCGACTGTGTGTGTTGTCCAATTAATACGATGGCATGTCATGCCCCACGTTTCTCGTTCGTGTGTGAAGGTCAAGGGCGATGATGGCATGCCATTCCTGACGTCGTCCGACTGTGTGTTTAGTCTAAGGGCGATGATGGAATTCCCCGCCCGAGGTCGTTCGACCGTATGTCCTGTCCAAGGGCCATGATGGTATGCCATGCCCGACGTCATTCGACCGTGTGTGCTATCCAAAGGCTATGATGACATTCCATTCCGACATCCTCAGACTGTGTGCGCTGTCCAAATACTATGATGGCATGCCACTCCTGACTTCTTATTACCGTGTGTGTAGTCCAAGGGCTACGCGGGCATGCTACGCCAAACGTCATCCAACCGTGGGTGCTGTAAAAGGGCTATGATCACATGTCACGCCTGATGTCATGTTACCGTGTGTGTTGTCTTATGGCTACGCAGTCATGCCAAGCCCAACTTTGTGTAATGTCCAAGGGCAATGATTGCATGCGCGCCCGACTTTGTTTGACCATGTGTGTTGTCAAAGGGCCAAAATGGCAAGCAACGCCCGATAAGGGCTACGTGGACATGATACGCCCGATGTTGTCTCACCGTGTATGCTGTCCAAGGCCAATGATCTGCCACACCCAACTACGTCCGACCGTGTGTTTTGTCCAGGGAATAAGATGAAATGCCATGCCCAATATCGTCAGACTATGGGTGACGTCTAAGAGAGATGATGGCATGCCCAGCCCGACGTCGTCCGACCGAGTGTGCTGTCCAAGGGCTATGATTCCATGCCACGTCTAATGTCGTCCTACCGTGTGTGTTTTCAAAGGGCAATAATGGCATACCACGCCCCACGTCGTCTGACCGTGTGTTCAGACCAAGGTCTATGAAGAAAAGCCACACTCGACATCGTCCAACCGTGTGTGCTGTCCAAAGGCTATGCGGGCATGCCACGCCCGACATTATCCAACTGTTTGTGTTGTCCAAAGGCTATAATTCATGCTACGCCTGACATTATCCGACTGTGTGTTGTCAAAGGGACATAATGGCATATCACGGGCGAGGTCGTCCGACCGTGTGTGTTGTCCGAGGACTATTATACCATTCCACGGCCAATTTTGTACCATTTTGTTTGCCGTCCAAGGGATTTTATGGCATGCCACGCCTGACGTCGTCCAATCGTGTGTGCTATCCAAGGAATACGCGGGCATGGCATGCCCGACGTCGTTCAACCGTGTGTGCTGTCTAAGGGATATAATGGCATGCCACGCCTGATGTCGTTTGATCGTGTGTAATTTCCATTGGTTACACTGGCATGCCTGGCCCGACAGGTTGTGCTATCCAAGGGAGATGATGGCATGCAACGCCCGATGTCTTTCGACCGTATGTGTTGTCCAAGGGATATGATGCCCTTCCACGCCTGACGTCGTCCGACCATGTATGTTGTCCAAGGGCTTTGATGGCATTCCAACCCTATGTTTTTCCGACAAAGTGTGCAATACAGGGTAGATAATGGTATTACATGCCCGACATCATCCGACAGTGTGTGCTGTACAAGAGAAATGATGGCTTGCCACGCCCGACGTCGTCCAACTGTGTGTGCTGTCCAAAGGCTATGATGCCATGCCACGCAAGACGTCTTCCGACCGTGTGTGTTGTCAAAGGGCTTTGATGGCATGCCACGTCCGACGTCGTCCGACCGTGAGTGCTGTCCAAGGGCTATGATGCCATGGGACGCCCGACGTCGTTCGACTGTTAGTTTTGTCCAAGCGCTTTAATGGCATGCCACGCCCGACGTAATACAACCGTGTGTGCTGTCCAAGGGTTTGAATAGCATGCCACACCCGACATCGTCCCACCGAGTGTAATGTCTAAGGTCTACGTAGGCATGACACACACGAAGTCATCCAATCGTGTGTAGTGTTCAAGGGCTACGTGGGAATGGCGCACCCGACGTCGTCCCTTCGTAGGTGCAATCCAAGGGCAATGATGGCTTGCCACGCCCGACGTCATCCGACCGTGTGTGCTGTCCAAGGGCTATGATTACATGCCATGCCCAACATTGTCAGACCGTGTGTGTAGTCCAATGGAGATGATGTAATGCCACTCCCGACGTCATATGACAGTGTGTGCTGTCCAAAGGCTATGATACTATGCCACGCCTGACGTCGTCAGACCATGTGTGCTCTCCAATGGCTTTGATGTCATGCCACGCCATACATCGTCCGACCGTTTGTGCTGTCCAAGGACCATAATGCCATGTCAAGTTCAACGCCGTCTGTCCATGTGTTCTGTCGTCCAAGGGCTATGATGCCATGCCACGCCCGCCATCGTCCAATCGTGTGTGCTTTCCAAGAGATTTGATGGCATGCCACGCCTGACGTCATTCGATCGTGTGTGCAGTTCAAAGGATACGGGAGCATGCCGCGCCTGACATCGTCCAACCGTGTGTGCTGACCAAGGGCTATGTTGACACGCCATGCACGACATCGTCTGATCATGTGTGTAGTCCGACGGAGATTATGGCATGAAACACCAAACGTCGTCTAACCGCGTGTGTTGTTAAAGGGAAATATTGGCATGCCACGCCCGACATCGTTCGACCATCTGTGTTGTCCGAGGGCTATGATACCATTCCACGCCCGATCTTGTGTGCTGTCCAAGCGCTATGATACCACTCCACGCCCGATCGTGTGTGCTGTCAAAGGGCTTTGATGGCATGCCATGCCAGACGTCGTCCGACCGTGTGTGCTATCCAATTGCTACGCAGGCATACCACGCCTAACGTTGTCCAACCGTGTGTGCTGTCCAATCCTATGATGACATGCCAGGCCCGATGTTGTTTCACCGTCTATGTTCTCCATGGGCTACGTTGGCATGCCACGCCCAATGTCATTCAACCGTGTGTGCTATGAAAGGGATATGATGCCATGCCACTCCCGACGTTGTCTTACCATGTGTTCTTTTCAAGGGTTTTGATGGCATGCCACACCCTATGTCGTCCGACCGTGTGTGCAATCGAAGGAAGATAATGGCATGCCACGCCCGACATCATTCGACAGTGTTTGATGTACAAGGAAACAATAGCTTGCCTTGCCCGACGTCGTCCGATTGTGTGTGCTGTCCAAGTGCTATGATGCCATGCCACGCCAGACGTCTTCCGATAATGTGAGCTGTCCAAGGGCTTTGATGGCATGCCATGCCCGACATCGTGTGACCGTGTGTGCTCTCAAAGGACTAAGCTGGCACGACACGCCCGACATCTTTCCACCGTGTGTGTTGTCCAAAGGCTACGTGGGCATGCCACGCCTAACGTCATCCAACTGTGAGTGTTGTCCAAGAGACATGATTGCATGCCACGCCTGACGACATCCCATAGTTTTTGTGTGTACAAGGGCAATGAGGCTTGCCATGCCTGACGCCGTCCAACCGTGTGTGCTATCCAAGGTCCTTAATGGCATGCCACGCCCGTCGTCGTCAGACCGTGTGTGCAGTCCAAGGGCTATGAGGGCATGACACGCCTGACATCATACCACCATGTGTGCTATTCACGTTCTATGTGGGCATGAAATGCCCGACGTCGTCCGATCATGTGTGTTGTCAAAGGGAGATGATGGCATCCCACACACGACATCATCCGTCCGTGCGTATAGTCCAAGGGTAATGATGGCATGCCATGCCTGACGTCTTCCAACTCTGTCTGCTCTCCAAGGGATATGATGCCATGCCACGTCAGAAGTCATCTGACTCTGTATGCTGTCCAAGGGTTTTGATGGCATGCATTGCTTGACGTCATCCAACCATGTATGATATCCAAGGGCCATAATGGCATGCCACGCCCCATGTCGTCCGATCGTGTGTTCTGTCCAAGGACTATGATGCCATGACACGCCTGACATCGTTCGATCGTGTGTACTGTCTTAGGGCTTTGATGGCATGCCAAGCCTGACGTCGTCTTAACGTGTGTGTAGTCCAAAGGCTATGCGGGCATGCCACGCCCGACATCGTCCAAATGTGTGTGTTGTCCAAGGGATATGATGACATGCCATGCCCGACATCGTCAGATCGTCTGTGTAGTCCAACGGAGATTATGGCATTCCATGCCCTACGTCGTCTGACCGTGTGTGTTCTCAAAGGGCCATAATGGCATGCCACGCCCAACGTCGTTCGACCGTGTGTGCTGTCCAAGGGGTATGATAACATTCCACGCCCGATCGTGTGTGCTTTCCAAGCGCTATGATACCATTAGACGCCCAATCGTGTGTGCTGTCCAAGGGCTTTGATGGCATGCCACGCCTGACAACGTCCAACCGTGTGTTCTATCCAAGTGCTACGCAGGCAGGCCATGCCTGACGTCATCAAACCGTGTGTGCTGTCCAAGGGCTATGATGACATGCCACGCCCGACGTCATTTGACCATTTTTTGTTCTGTATGGGAAACGGTTGCATGCCACGCCCGAACGATAGTTCTGTCCAATGGAAATGATAGAATGCCACACCCGACGTCGTCCGACCATGTGTGTTGTCAAAGGTCCATATTGGTATGCCATGCTCGACGTCGTTCGACTGTGTGTGCTGTCCATGGTCTATGATGGCATTCCACGCCCGACGTCGTCCATCCGTGTGTTCTTTCCAAGGACTTTGATGGCATTCCATGCCCGCCATTGTGTAAACGTGTGTGCTTTCCAAGGGTAACGCGGGCATGCAACGCCCGACGTTGTCCAATCGTGTGTGTTGTACAAGGACTTTGATGACATGCCACGCCCGACGTCGTCTGACTGTGTGTGCTGTCCATGGGCTAAGTGGGAATGCCACACTAGATTGTCCGTGTAGTCCAAGGTAGATGATGGCATGCCACGCCCAACGTCGTACGATAGTGTTTGTTGTCCAAGTGATATGATGCCATGCCACGTCCGACATCGTTCGACAGTGTGTGCTTTCCAAGGGATTTGATGGCATGCCACACCTGATGGCGTCCGACAGTGTGTGCTGTCCAAGAGCAAAGCACTCATGAAATTCTCGACATTGTCCAACCGTGTGTGCTGTCCATGGGCTATAATTATATTCCATGCGCAATGTCCTCCGACCCTGTGTGTTGTCCAAAGGCTACGCGAGCATGCCCTGTCTGACATCATCCAACCCTTTGTTCTATCTAAAGGCCATGATGTCATGCCACGCCCAATGTTATTCGATCATGTGTGCTTTATAAAGGCGATTATGGCATGCCACACCAGATGTCATCTGACTATGTATGCTATCCAAGGGCCATAATGGCATGCGCCTCTCGACACCGTCGAAACGTGTGTGTTGTCCAAGTAACATGATGGCACGCGACGCCCCACGTCTTCCATCTGTGTGTCAAGGTCAAGGGCGATGATGTCATACAATTCCTAAAGTCATCCGATCATGTGTTTAGTGCAAGGGCAATCATGTCATACCACGCTCGAGGTCGTCTGACTGTATATGTTGTCTAAGGGCCATGATGGCATGCCACGCCCCAATTTGTTCGACTGTGTGTGCTATCGAAGGGAGATGATGCCATGCCACACCCAACTTCATCCGTCCGTGTGTGCTGCACAAAGGCTATACGGGCATGAAACGCCCGATGTCGTCCAACCGTCTGTGCTACCCAAGGGCTATGATGACATGCCGCACTCGACGTCGTTTGACCGTGTGTGTTGGCAAGGGCTATGAGGGCATGCAATGCCCGACCATGTGTGCTATCCAAGGGCGATGATTGCATGTCACGCCCGACGTTGTCCAACCGTGTGTGTTGTCAAAGGGCCATAATGGCATGCCACGCCCAACGTCGTCCGACCGTGTGTGCTATCCATAGGCTTTGATATCATGCCACGCCTGACGTCGTCCGATCATGTATGTTGTCTAAGGTCTTTGATGGCATGCTATGCCCGACGTAATTCGATCGTTAGTGTTGTCCAATGGGTTTAATATCATGCCATGCCCGACATCGTCTAACCGTGTGTGCTCTTCAGGGACTACACGGGCATGACGCACCTACGTCATCCCACTGTGTGTTTTGTCCAAGGTCTATGATGCCATGCCACACCCAATGTTGTCCGATCGTATATGCTGTCCAAGGTCTTTGATATCATGCCACGCCTTACGTCATCCGATCATGTGTGTTGTCTAAGGTCTTTTATGGGATGCTATGCCCGAAATCGTTTGACCGTTAGTGTTGTCCAATGGGTTTAATGTCATGCCACGCCCGACATCGTCCGACCGTGTGTGATCTTCAAGGACTACGAGGGCATGACATGCACGACGTTGTCCCACTGTGTGTGTTGTCCAAGGGCTACGTGGTCAAGCCACGCCTCACGTAATCCAACTGTGTGTGCTGTACCAGGGACATTATGGCATGCCACGCCCGACGTCATCCGATAGTGTTTGCTGTACAAGGGCAATGAGGCTTGCTACGCCCGACTTCGTACAACCGTGTGTGCTCTCCGAGGGCTATGATGTCATGCCATAACCATCGTCGCCCGACCGTCTGTCATGTCCAAGGGCTTTCATGGCATGCCACGCCCGATGTTGTTCGACCGTGTGTGTTGTCAAGGGCTATGATGCCATGCCACACCGATGTAGTCTTACTGTGTGTGCTATCCAAAAGATTTGTTGGCATGCAATGCCCGCCGTTATCCCACCGTGTATGCTGTCCAAGTGCTAAGTGGGAATGAAACGTCCGACGTCGTCTCACCATGTGTGCTGTCCAAGGGTGATGATGGCATGCCATGTCCGGCGTCGTCCGTCCGTGTCTGCAATCCTAGGGAGATGATGGCATGCCACGCCCGACATCGTCTGACTGTATGTGCTTTCCAAGTGCTACCCGGGCAGGACGCAAACAATGTCGTTCAACCGTGTGAACTGTTCAACGGCTACATGGGCATGAAACGCCCGACATCTTCCCTTTTTGTGTGCTATCCAAGGGCAATGATGGCTTGCATCAACCGACGACGTCCGACCGAGTGTGCTATCCAAGGGCTATTATTACATGCCATGCTCGACATTGTCAGACTGTGTGTGCAGTCCAATGGAGATGATGGCATACCACTATCGACGTCATCCGACCATGTGTGCTATCCAAGGGCTATGATACCATGCCACGCACCACATCGTTTTACTATTAGTGCTGTCCAAAGGCTTTGATGGCATGCCACGCCTGACATTGTCCTACCGTGTGTGCTCTCCAAGGACTATGCGGGCACGACACGCCTGACGTCGTCCATTCATGTGTTTTGTCAAAGGGAGATCATGAAATCCCACGCTTCACATTGTCCATCCATGTGTGCATTCCAAGGGTGATGATGGAATGTCATGCACGGCGTCGGGCGACTGTGTGTGCTCTCCAAGGGATATGATGCCATGCCACACCCGACGTCATCCGACTGTATGTGCTGTCCAAGGGTCTTGATGGCATGTAATTCCTGACGTCATCCGAGCGTGTGATGCTGTCAAAGGTCCATAATGGCATGTCAATCCCCATGTCGTCCAACCGTGTGTTCTGTCCAAGGGCTATGAGGCAATGCCAGGACCGATATAGTCAGATCGTGTGTGCTGTCCAACGGCTTTGATGGCATGCCAGGCCTGACATCGTCCGATCGTGTGTGCAGTCCAAAGGCTACAGGGGCATGCCACGCCTGACATCGCCCAGCCGTGTGTGCTGTCCAAGGGATAGGATGACATGCCATGCCCTATATCGTCAGACTGTGTGTTTTGTCCAACTAAGATAATTGAATGCCACGTCCAACGTCATCCGACAGTGTGTGCTGTGCAAGGAAACGATGTCTTTCCACGCCCGACGTCGTCCGACTGTGTGTGTTGTCCAAGGGCTATGATGCCATGCCACTCTAGACGTCTTCCCACAATGTGCGTTGTCCAAGGGCTTTGATGGCATGCCACATCCGACATCATCCGATCGTGTGTGCTGTCCAAGGGCTATGATACCATGCCACACCCGGCGTCGTTTGATCGTTAGTGCTGTCCAAGGGGTTTGATGGCATGCCATGCACGACATCGTGCGACCGTGTGTGCTCTCTAAGGACTATGCGGGCCCGACGTCATCCCACCGTGTGTGGTGTCAAAGGGCTACGTGGGCATGCCATGCCTGACATCATCTAACTATGTGTGTTGTCCCAGGGAAATTATGGCATGCCACGCCCGACGTCATTCGACGATGTGTGCTATCCATGGGATATGATGCAATGCCAAGTCCGACATTATCCGACCGTATGTGCAATCCAAGTGAGATAATGGCATGCCACGCCAAACATCGTTCGTCTGTGTCGCTGTCCAAGGTCAATGAAGTTTGCCACACCCGATGTCGTTCGACCGTGTGTGCTGTCAAAGGGCTATGATTCCATACCACGCCCAACCGTCTTTGTTGTCCATGGGACTTGATGGCATGCCACGCCCGATTTCGTCTGACTGAGCGTGCTGTCCAAGGGCAGTTATTCCATGCCACGTCCGACGTAGTACGACCGTGTGTGTTTTCAAAGGTCATTGATGTCAAGACACGCCCGATATCGTCCGACCATGTTTTCTATCAAAGGTGTACGAGGGCATAACACGCCTGACATTGTCCCATCGTGTGTGTTGTCCAAGTCCTACGTGGGAATGACCCGCTCTACGTAATTCCACCGTGTATGCTATCCAAGGGCAATGATGGCATGCCAAGCCAGACATCGTCCATACTTGTGTGCTGTCCAAGGACGATGATAGGATGCCACACACGTTGTCATCTGAACGTGTGCTGTCCTAGGGCTATGATGCCATGCCACGCCCGACATCGTACGACCATGTGTGCTTTCAAAGGGATTTGAGGGCATGCCACTCCCGACAACGTCCGATTATATGTGTTGTCCAAGGGCTATGATGCCATGCCATGCCCGACGTCGTTTGACAGCTCGTGCGGTCCAAGGGCTTTGATGGCATGCCATGCCTGACATCATCCATCCGTGTGTGAAATCCAAGGGATATGGTGGCATGCCACGCCCGACATCGTAAGGATTTCTTTGATGTACAAGGGCAATGAGGCTTGCCACGCTTAACGTCGTCCAACCAAGTGTGCTATCCAAGGGCGATGATCAAATACCATGCCTGATGTCATCCGACCGTGTGTGGTGTCCAAGGTCTATGATTACATGCCATACCCGACATCGTTAGATCGTGTGTCCTCTCCAACAGAGATGATTGCATGCCACGCCCGACATCGTCCTTTTTGTGTGTGGTTCAAGGGCTATGATTCCATGCCCTTCCTGACATCGACAGACCGTGTGTGATGTCCAAGGTATATGATTTCATGCCACGCCCGACGTAGTCCGACCGTGTGTGTTGTCTAAGGACTACGCGGGCATGGAACGATCGGTGTCGTCCAACCTTGTGTGCTGTGCAAGGGATATAATGATATTTCACACCCAATGTCATCCGACCGTGTGTGCAATCCAAGGGCTACGCAGGCATACCACGCCTGCCGTTGTCCAACCCTGACGTTGTCCTACAATCTGTGCAGTCTAAAGGATCTACAAGGATGCCACGCCTGAGGTCGTCCAATCGTGTGTGCTGTCCAAGGGCTATGATGACATGCCACGCCCGAAATTGTCAGACCGTGTGTGAATTCCAATGGAGATTATGGCATGCAACGCACGATGTCGTCCGGCCGTGTGTACTGTCGAAGTGATTTGATGGCATGCCACTCCCGATGTCGTCTTACCTTGTGTGCTGTTCAAGGGCTACGCAGGCATGACACGCTGAACGTTGTCCCACCATGTGTGCTGTCTGTGCTGTCTAAGGGCTACGTGGGCATGATCGCCCTATGTTCTCACTGTGTATGCTGTCCAAGGGCGATGATCTGCCACACCCAACTACGTCCGACCCTGTGTTCTGTCCATAAAATATGATTAAATGTCATGCCCAATATCGTTAGACTGTGGGTGAAGTCTAAGGGAGATAATGGCATGCCCCGCCTGACGTCGTCCAACCATGTGTGTTGTCCCAGGGTTATGATTCCATGCCACGTCTAATGTCGTCTTATCGTGTGTGTTGTCAATGGGTCATAATGGGATGCCACTCCCCACGTTGTCTGACCGTGTGTTCAGTCCAAGGTCTATGAAGCAATGCCACGCCCGACATCCTACGACCGTGTATGATGTCCAAAGGCTACGCGGGCATGCCACACCCGACATCATCCAACTGTGTGTGCTTTCCAAGGGCTATGATGACATGCCACACCCGACGTCGTTTGACCATTTGTGTTCTCCATGGGCTACGTTGGCATGCCACGCCCGACCGGTTGTGCTATCCAAGGGCGATGATGGAATGCAATGCCCAATGTCGTTCCCCCGTGTGTGCTGTCGAATGGCTATGATGCCATGCCACGCCGGATGTCGTCTTACCATGTGTGTTGTTCAAGGTCTTTGATCGCATTCCACAACCTATGTCGTTCGACTGTGTGTGCAATATAAGGGAGATAAGGGCATGCCACGCCCGACGTCATCCGACAGTGTGTGTTGTACAAGGAAACGATGGCTTGCCACGCCCGTTAGTCGTCCAACTGTGTGTGCTGTCCAAGGGCTATGATGCCATGCCATGCAAGACGTCTTCCGACAATGTGCGTTATCTAAGAGCTTTGATGGCATGCCACGTCCGACGTCGTCCTATCGTGTGTGCTATCCAAGTGATATGATGACATGCCACGTCCGACGTTGTTTGATTGTTAGTGTTGTCCAAGGGCTTTGATGGCATACCACGCCTGACGTCATTCAACTCTGTGTGCAGTCCCAGGGACATGATGGCATGCAACGCCTGAGGTCATTCGATAGTGTTTGGTGTACAAGGGCAATGAAGCTTGCCACTCCCGACATAATTTAACCATGTGTGCTGTTAAGGGCTTTGATGGCATGCCACGCCCGACGTCGTCTGACCGTGTGAGATGTCCAAGGGCTACGAGGGCATGACATGCGTGATGTCGTCTCACCGTGTGTGCTGTCCAAGTGTTACGTGGGCATGACACGCCCGACGTCGTCCAATCATGTGTGTTGTCAAAGGGAGATGATGGAATCCCACGCCCGACATCGTCCGTCCGTGTGTGAAGTCCAAGGGAGATGATGGAATGCCATGCCCAACGTCATACGACTGTAGGTGATCTCTAAGGGATACGATGCCATGCTACGCCCGACATCATCCGACTTTGTATGCTGTCCAAGAGTTTTGATGGCATGGAATGCCTGAGGTCGTCCGACCGTGTGTATTGTTAAAGGGCCATAATGGCATGCCACGCCCCACATCGTCTGTCCGTGTGTTTTTTCCAAGGCTATGATTCCATGCCACGCTCGACATCGTCTGATCGTGTGTGCTGTCCAACGGCTTTGATGGCATGCCACGCCTAACGTTGTCCGATCGTGTGTGCAGTCCTAAGGCTACGCGGGCATGCCACGCCCAACATCGTCCAACCGTGTGTGCTGACCAAGGGCTATGATGACATGCCATGCCCGACATCGTCAGACCGTGTGTGTAGTCAAATGGAGATGATGGCATGCCACGACCGACGTCGTCTGACAGCGTGTGTTGTCAAAGGGCCATAATGGCATGCCACTCCCGACGTTGTTCGACCATCTGTGCTGTCAAAGGGCTATGATACCATTCCACGCCCGATCGTTTGTGCTGTCCTAGCACAATGATACCATTGCACGCTCGACCTGTGTGTTGTCCAAGGGCTTTGATGGCATGCCATGCCTGACGTCGTCCGGCCGTGTGTGCTATCGTAGTGCTACGCAGGCATGCCTCGCCCGACGTCGTCCAACCGAGTGTGCTATCCAAGGGCTATGATGACATGCCACGCCGAATGTCGTTTGACCGTTTCTGTCCTCCATGGACTACGCTGGCATGCCACGCCCAATGTCGTTCGACCGTGTGTTTTGTCCAAGTGCTATGATGCCATTCCACTCCCGACATTGTCTTACCATGTGTGCTGTTCAAGATATTTGATTGCCTGCCACACCCTATGTCATCCTACCGTGTGTGCAATCCAAGGGAGATAATGGCATGCCACGCCCGACATCATCCGACAATGTGTGTTGTACAAGGAAATGATGGCTTGCCACGCCCGACATCATTCGACTGTTTGTGTTGTCCAAGGGCTATGATGTCATGCCACGCCAGACGTCTTCCGACATTGTGTGTTGTCCAAGGGCTTTGATGGCATGCCACATCCGATGGCGTTTGACCATTAGTGGTGTCCATGGGATTTGATGGCATTCCACGCCCGACATTTTCTGACCGTGTGTGCTTTCAAAGGACTATGTGGGCATGAAACGCCCGACGTTGTCCCACCAGATGTGTTGTCTACGTGGGCATGCCACGCCTGACGTCATCCAACTGTCTGTGCTGTCCCAGGGACATGATTGCATGCCAGGCCCGACGTCATCTGATAGTGTTTTGTGTATAAGGGCAATGAGGCTTACAATGCCCGACCTCGTCTAATCGTGTATGCTATCCAAGGTCTTTTATGGCATTCCACGCCGACGTCGTCTGACAGTGTGTCCTGTCCAAGGGCTACGAGGGCATGACACGCCTAATATCGTCCCACCATGTGTTCTATCCAAGTGATACGTGGGTATGAAACGCCCGACGTCGTCATTTCATGTGTGTTTTCAAAGGGAGATGATGGCCTCCCACGCGCGACATCGTCCGTCTGTGTGTGCAGTCCAAGGGTGATGATGGGATGCCATGACCGAAGTCGTCAAACTATGTGTGCTATCCAAGGGATATGATGCCATGCCACGCTCGACGTCATCCGACTATGTGTGTTGTCCAGGGGTTTTGATGGCATGCATTTCCCGACGTCGTCCGACCATGTGTGTTGTCCAAGGGCCATAATGCATTCCACAGCCCACATCGTCCGATTGTGTGTTCTGTCCAAGGGCTATAATGCCATGCCACGCCCGACGTCGTCTTATCATGTGTGTTGTTCTAGGGCTTTGATGGTATGCAACACCCTATGTCGTTCGACCGTGTGTGCAATCCATGGGAGATAAGGGCATACCACGCCCGACGTCATCTGACAGTGTGTGTTGTACATGGAAACGATGGCTTGCCACGCCCGAAGTCGTCTGACTATGTGTGGTGTCAAAGGTTTATGATGCCATGCCACGCCAGACGTCTTCCAATAATATGCGCTGTCCACGGCCTTTGATGGCATTCCATGTGCGATGTGTTCGGATCGTGTGTGCTGTCCAAGGGCTATGATGCCATGCCGCGCCCGACGTCGTTTGACCGTTAGTGCTATCCAAAGGATTTGATGGCACGCCACGCCTGAAGTCATCCAACTGTGTGTGCTATACCAGCGAGATGATGGCATGCCACGCCTGACGTTATCCGATAGTGTTTTGTGTACAAGGGAAATGATTCTTCAACGCCCCACATTTTTCAACTGTGTATGCTGTCCAAGGGCTTTGATGGAATGCCACGCCCGACGTCGTTTGATCATGTGTGATGTGCAAGGGCTACGAGAGCATTACACTCTTGACGTAGTCACACCATGTGTGTTGTCCAAGTGCTACGTGGGCATGACACGCCCGACGTCGTCCCATCAAGTGTGTTGTCAAAGGGAGATGATGGCATCCCACGCCCGACATCGTCCGTCCATATGTACAGTCCAAGAGAGATGATGGCATGGCATGCCCGACGTCGTCCGACTGTGTGTGCTCTCCAAGGGATATGAATGCCAGGCTACACCCGACGTCATCCGACTTTGTGTGATGTCCAAGGTTTTTGATGGCATGCAATGCTTGACCTCGTCCGACCATGTGTGCTGTCCAAGGACCATAATGGCATGCCAAGTTCCACGCCGTCTGTCCATGTGTTCTGTCGTCAAGGGCTATGATGCCATGCCACGCCCGCCATCGTGCGCTTTCCAAGAGATTTGATGGCATGCCACGCCTGACGTCATTCGATCGTGTGTGCTGTTCAAAGGATACGGGAACATGCCACGCCCGACATCGTCCAACCGTGTGTGCTGACCAAGGGCTATGTTGACACGCCATGCACGACATCGTCTGATCATGTGTGTAGTCTGACGGAGATCATGGCATGGCACACCCGACGTCGTCTAACCGCGTGTGTTGTTAAAGGGCCATATTGGCATGCCACGCCCGACGTCGTTCGACCATCTGTGTTGTCCGAGGGCAATGATACCATTCCACGCCCGATCGTGTGTGCCGTCCAAGCGCTATGATACCACTCCACGCCCGATCGTGTGTGCTGTCCAAGGCTTTGATGGCATGCCATGCTAGACGTCGTCCGACCGTGTGTGCTATCCAATTGCTACGCAGGCATTCCACGCCTAACGTTGTCCAACCGTGTGTGCTGTCCAATGCCTATGATGACATGCCAGGCCCGATGTTGTTTCACCGTCTATGTTCTCCATGGGCTACGTTGGCATGCCACGCCCAATGTCATTCAACCGTGTGTGCTATCAAAGGGCTATGATGCCATGCCACTCCCGACGTTGTCTTACCATGTGTTCTTTTCAAGGGCTTTGATGGCATGCCACACCCTATGTCGTCCGACCATGTGTGCAATCGAAGGAAGATAATGGCATGCCACGCCCGACATCATTCGACAGTGTTTGCTGTACAAGGAAACAATGGCTTGCCTTGCCCGACGTCTTCCGATTGTGTGTGATGTCCAAGTGCTATGATTCCATGCCACGCCAGACGTCTTCCAATAATGTGAGTTGTCCAAGGGCTTTGATGGCATGCCATGTCCGACGTCGTCCGATCGTCTATGCTGTCCAAGGGCTATGATGCCATGCCAAGCCCGACGTCGTTTGACCGTTAGTGTTGTCCAAGGTCTTTGATGGCATGCCATGCCCGACATCGTCTGACAGTGTGTGCTCTCAAAGGACTAAGCTGGCACGACACGGCCGACCTCTTTCCACCGAGTGTGTTCTCCAAAGGCTACGTGGGCATGCCACGCCTAACGTCATCCAACAGTGTGTGTTGTCCCAAGGACATGATTTCATGCCACGCCTGACGACATCCCATAGTTTTTGTGTGTACCAGGGCAATGAGGCTTGCCATGCCCAACGTCGTCCAACCGTGTGTGCTATCCAAGGTCCTTGTTCGCATGCCACGCCCGTCATCGTCAGACCGTGTGTGCACTCCAAGGGCTATGAGGGCATGACACGCCTGACATCATCCCACCATGTGTGCTGTCCACGTGCTATGTGGAAATGACATGCCCGACGTCGTCCCATCATGTGTGTTGTCAAAGGGAGATGATGGCATCCCACGCGCGACATCGTCCGTCCGTGTGTACAGTCCAAGGGTAATGATGGCATGCCATGCCTGACGTCTTCCAACTCTGTCTGCTCTCCAAGGGATATGATGCCATGCCATGTCAGAAGTCATCCGACTCTGTGTACTGTCCAAGGGTTTTGATGGCATGCATTGCTTGATGTCATCCAACCATGTATGATGTCCAAGGGCCATAATGGTATGCCACGCCCCATGTCGTCTGATCGTGTGTTCTGTCCAAGGACTATGATGCCATGACACGCCTGACATCGTCCGATCGTGTGTACTGTCCGAGGACTTTGATGGCATGCCACGCCTGACGTCGTCTGTTCATGTGTGCAGTCCAAAGGCTATGCGGGCATGCCACGCCCGACATCGTCCAAATGTGTGTGTTGTCCAAGGGATATGATGACATGCCATGCCCGATATCGTCAGATCGTCTGTGTAGTCCAACGGAGATTATGGCATTCCACGCCCGACGTCGTCTGACCGTGTGTGTTCTCAAAGGGCCATAATGGCATGCCACGCCCAACGTCGTTCGACCGTGTGTGCTGTCCAAGGGGTATGATAACATTCCACGCCCGATCGTGTGTGCTTTCCAAGCACTATGATACGATTCGACGCCCAATCGTGTGTGCTCTCCAAGGGCTTTGATGGCATGCCACGCCTGACAACGTCCAACCGTGTGTTCTATCCAAGTGCTACGCAGGCATTCCATGCCTGACGTCATCAAACCGTGTGTGCTGTCCAAGGGCTATGATGACATGCCACGCCCGACGTCATTTGACCGTTTTTTGTTCTGTATGGGAAACGTTGGCATGCAACGCCGGACCGATAGTGTTGTCCAATGGCTATGATAGAATGCAACACCCGACGTCGTCCGACCGTGTGTGTTGTCAAAGCTCCATAATGGCATGCCATACTCGACGTCGTCCGACTGTGTGTGCTGTCCATGGTCTATGATGGCATTCCACGCCCGACGTCGTCCATCCGTGTGTTCTTTCCATGGACTTTGATGGCATTCCATGCCCGACATTGTGTAAACGTGTGTGCTTTCCAAGAGTAACGCGGGCATGCAACGCCCGACGTTGTCCAACCATGTGTGTTGTACAAGGACTATGATGACATGCCACACCCGACGTCGTCTAACTGTGAGTTCTGTCCAAGGGCTAAGTGGGAATGCCAAACTAGATTGTTCGTGTAGTACAAGGTAGATGATGGCATACCACGCCTAACTTCGTACGATAGTGTTTGTTATCCAAGGGTTATGATGCCATGCCACGTCCGACATCGTTCGACAGTGTGTGCTTTCCAAGGGATTTGATGGCATGCCACACCTGATGTCGTCCGACAGTGTGTGCTGTCCAAGAGGAAAACACTCATGAAATTCTCGACATTGTCCAACCGTGTGTGTTGTCCATGGGCTATAATTATATTCCATGCCCAATGTCCTCCGACCCTGTGTAGTGTCCAAAGGCTATGCGAGCATGCCCTGTCTGACGTCGTCCAACCCTTTGTTCTATCTAAAGGCCATGATGTCATGCCACGCCCAATGTTATTCGACCATGTGTGCTTTATAAAGGCGATTATGGCATGCCACACCAGATGTCATCTGACTATGTATGCTATCAAAGGGCCATAATGGCATGCGCCTCTCGACACCGTCCAAACGTGTGTGTTGTCCAAGAAACATGATAGCACGCGACGCCCCACGTCTTCCATCTGTGTGTCAAGGTCAAGGGCGATGATGTCATACAATTCCTGAAGTCATCCGATCATGTGTTTAGTGCAAGGGCAATCATGTCATACCACGCTCGAGGTCGTTCGACTTGTATATGTTGTCCAAGGGCCATGATGGCATGCCACACCCGAATTTGTTCTACTGTGTGTGCTATCGAAGGAAGATGATGCCATGCCACACCCAACTTCATCCGTCCGTGTGTGCTGCCCAAGGGCTATACGGGCATGCAACGCCCGATGTCGTCCAACCGTCTGTGCTATCCAAGGGCTATGATGACATGCCGCACTCGACGTCGTTTGACCGTGTGTGTTGACAAGGGCTATGGGGGCATGCATGCCCGACCATGTGTGCTATCCAAGGGAGATGATTGCATGTCACGCCCGACGTTGTCCAACTGTGTGTGTTGTCAAAGGGCCATAATGGCATGCCACGCTCGACGTCGTCTGACCGTGTGTGCTTTCCATGGGCAATGATGTCATGCCTTACCTACATTGTCGTCCGGAGTGCAATCCAAGGGAGATGATGGCATGACACACCTGACATCCTTCCACAGTGTGTGCTGTATAAGGGCAATGATGGCTTGACACGCCCGACGTCGTCTGGTCGTGTATGCTATCCCTGGACTCTGATGCCATGCCTTGCCCAACATCTTCCGACCGTGTGTGCTGTCCAAGGGATTTGATGGCATGACACGCCCCATGTCGTCCGACAGTGTGTGAAGGTTAAGGGCTACGATGCCATGCCACGCCTGACGTTGTCCGACCGTGTGTGCTGTACAAAGGCTTTAATTGCATGCCATGCCCGACGTCCTTCGACTGTGTGTGCTGTCAAAGGGCTACGCGGGCATGAAAGCCCGATGTCATGCCACCATCTTTGTTGTCGAAGAGCTACATGGGAATCTACGCCCGATGTCATCTCACCTCGTGTGCTGTTCAAGGGCGATGATGTTATGCCACGCCCGACATTGCCGTCCATGTATATAGTCCGAGGGCTATGAGGGCATGCCACACTCGACGTCGTCCGACCGAGGATATTGTCCAAGGCTACGATGTCATGCCACGCCTGACGTTGTCCGACCGTGAGAGCTGTCCAAGGCCTTTAATGGCATGCCATGCACTATGCCGTTCAACCGTGTGTGTTTTTCAAGGGCTACGCAGGCATTATAGCTCGAAGTCGGCCCACCGTTTGTGCTGTCCAAGGGCTACATGGGCATGACACGCCCGACTTTATCCCACTGTGTGTCCTATCACAGGGCGATGACCGAATCCACGCCCGACATCGTCTGACCTTGTGTGTTGTCCAAGGGCTATGATTACATACAATGCCTGACATCGTCAAACTGTTTGTCCAGTCAAATGGAGATGATGGCATTCCATGCCCGACATCGTCCTATCGTGTGTGTTGTCCAAGTGCTATGATTACATTCCATGCCTGACATCGTCAGACTGTGTATGATATCCAAGAACTATGATTGCATGCCACGCCCGACATCGTCAGACCGTGTGTGCTGTCCATTGGCTACGTTTGCATGGAATGACCGATGTCGTCAAAATGTGTGATGTCCAAGGGCTATAATGATATTACACAGCCAATGTCGTTCGACCATATGTGTTGTCCAAGGGCTACGCAGGCATGCCACGCCCTCCGTCGTACAACCCTGTGTTCTTTCCAAAGGCCATGATGACATTCCANAGCCAATGTGGTTCGACCATGTGTGTTGTCCAAGGGCTACGAAGGCATGCCACGCCCTCCGTCGTACAACCCTGTGTTCTTTCCAAAGGCCATGATGACATTCCACGCCCGATGTTGTCCGTTCATGTGTGCTTTTTAAGGGTGATGATGGGATGCCACGGCTGATGTGGTCCGACCTTGTATGCTGTCCAAGGGACATTATGGTATGCAACGCTCCACGTTGTCTGACCATGATATGATGGCAGTCACGCCTCACATCGTTCGTCCGTGTGTGAAGGTCAAGGGAGATGATTGCATGCCATTCGTGACGTCGTCAGACCATGTGTTTAGTCCAAGGGCGATAATGGCATGCCATGCCCTAGGTGGTCCGATCGTATGTCCTGTNCGCTCCACGTTGTCTGACCATGATATGATGGCATGTCACGCCTCACATCGTTCGTCCGTGTGTGAAGGTCAAGGGAGATGATTGCATGCCATTCGTGACGTCGTCGGACCGTGTGTTTAGTCCAAGGGCGATAATGGCATGCCATGCCCTAGGTGGTCCGATCGTATGTCCTGTCCAATGGCCATGATGGCATGCCATGCCCGACGTCATCCCACCGTGTGTGCTATCAAAGGGAAATGATGGTATGCCATGCCCGACTTCATACGTACGCTTGTGCAGTACAAGGGTGTTGATGTCATGCCATGGCCGACGTCATCCGACTGTGTTTGCTATCCAAAGACTATGATGACATTCCATTTTAACTTCGTCTGACCGTGTGTGATATCCAAAGACTTTAATGGCATGCCACTCCTGACTTCTTCCGACCGTGTATNACGTACGCTTGTGCAGTACAAGGGTGTTGATGTCATGCCATGCCCGACGTCATCCGACTGTGTTTGCTATCCAAAGACTATGATGACATTCCATTTTAACTTCGTCAGACCGTGTGTGATATCCAAAGACTTTAATGGCATGCCACTCCTGACTTCTTTCGACCGTGTATGTTCTCCAAGGGCTATGCGGGCATGCTACGCCCTACTTCGTCCAATCGCTGGTGCTATCCATGGGCTATGATGACATGCCACAGTTGATGTGATGTTCCCGTGGGTGATATCCTAGGGCTATGAATGCATGCCAAGCCGAACTATGTATAATGCCCAAGGGCGATGATGACATGCCACGCCAGACGTCGTCTGACCGTGTGTGTTGTTGAAGGGAAAAAATGGCAGGCAACGCCCGATATCGTCAAACCATGTTGTTATCCAAGGGCAATAATGACATGCCACGCTCGACATCATCGATTTGTGTGTTCAATCCAAGGGATATGGTGGCATACCACGCCGGACGTCGTCCAACTGTGTTTGCTATACAAGGGAAATGAGGCTTGGCACACCCGACGTTGTTCGACCCTGTGCGCTATTCATGGGCTATGATGCCTAGTAAGGCCCGACGTCACCTGACCATTTTTGGTGTCCAAGGGCTTTGATGGCACCACGCTTAACGTCATCCAACCATGTGTGTTGTCTAAGGGCTATGATGACATTCCACGCCCAACTTCGTCGGATTGCGTGTCTTGTCAAAGGGCTTTGATGTAATGCCACATCTGACGGAGTCTGACTGTATGTGCAGTCCAAAGGCTACGCAGGCATTCCACTCTCAAAATCTTCAAACCGCGTGTGCTATCCAAGGTTTGTGATGACATGCCACGCCGGAAGTCGTCAAACCGCATGTGCAGTCCAATGGAGATGATGGCATGCCACACCCGATGTCGTCCGACCGTGTGTGTTTTTAAAGGGCCATAATGGCATGCCATGATCAACGTCGTGTGACCGTGTGTTCTATCCAAGGGCTGTGATGTCATTCCACGCCCGACATCGTCCATTCGTGTGTGCTGTCCAAGGGCATTGATGGCATGCCATGCCCGACCTCGTCAACCCGTGTGTGCTGTCCAAGGGCATTGATGGCATGCCATGCCCGACCTCGTCAACCCGTGTGTGCTGTCCAAGGGCATTGATGGCATGCCATGCCCGACCTCGTCAACCCGTGTGTGCTGTCCAAGGGCATTGATGGCATGCCATGCCCGACCTCGTCAACCCGTGTGTGCTGTCCAAGGGCATTGATGGCATGCCATGCCCGACCTCGTCAACCCGTGTGTGCTGTCCAAGGGCATTGATGGCATGCCATGCCCGACCTCGTCAACCCGTGTGTGCTGTCCAAGGGCATTGATGGCATGCCATGCCCGACCTCGTCAACCCGTGTGTGCTGTCCAAGGGCATTGATGGCATGCCATGCCCGACCTCGTCAACCCGTGTGTGCTGTCCAAGGGCATTGATGGCATGCCATGCCCGACCTCGTCAACCCGTGTGTGCTGTCCAAGGGCATTGATGGCATGCCATGCCCGACCTCGTCAACCCGTGTGTGCTGTCCAAGGGCATTGATGGCATGCCATGCCCGACCTCGTCAACCCGTGTGTGCTGTCCAAGGGCATTGATGGCATGCCATGCCCGACCTCGTCAACCCGTGTGTGCTGTCCAAGGGCATTGATGGCATGCCATGCCCGACCTCGTCAACCCGTGTGTGCTGTCCAAGGGCATTGATGGCATGCCATGCCCGACCTCGTCAACCCGTGTGTGCTGTCCAAGGGCATTGATGGCATGCCATGCCCGACCTCGTCAACCCGTGTGTGCTGTCCAAGGGCATTGATGGCATGCCATGCCCGACCTCGTCAACCCGTGTGTGCTGTCCAAGGGCATTGATGGCATGCCATGCCCGACCTCGTCAACCCGTGTGTGCTGTCCAAGGGCATTGATGGCATGCCATGCCCGACCTCGTCAACCCGTGTGTGCTGTCCAAGGGCATTGATGGCATGCCATGCCCGACCTCGTCAACCCGTGTGTGCTGTCCAAGGGCATTGATGGCATGCCATGCCCGACCTCGTCAACCCGTGTGTGCTGTCCAAGGGCATTGATGGCATGCCATGCCCGACCTCGTCAACCCGTGTGTGCTGTCCAAGGGCATTGATGGCATGCCATGCCCGACCTCGTCAACCCGTGTGTGCTGTCCAAGGGCATTGATGGCATGCCATGCCCGACCTCGTCAACCCGTGTGTGCTGTCCAAGGGCATTGATGGCATGCCATGCCCGACCTCGTCAACCCGTGTGTGCTGTCCAAGGGCATTGATGGCATGCCATGCCCGACCTCGTCAACCCGTGTGTGCTGTCCAAGGGCATTGATGGCATGCCATGCCCGACCTCGTCAACCCGTGTGTGCTGTCCAAGGGCATTGATGGCATGCCATGCCCGACCTCGTCAACCCGTGTGTGCTGTCCAAGGGCATTGATGGCATGCCATGCCCGACCTCGTCAACCCGTGTGTGCTGTCCAAGGGCATTGATGGCATGCCATGCCCGACCTCGTCAACCCGTGTGTGCTGTCCAAGGGCATTGATGGCATGCCATGCCCGACCTCGTCAACCCGTGTGTGCTGTCCAAGGGCATTGATGGCATGCCATGCCCGACCTCGTCAACCCGTGTGTGCTGTCCAAGGGCATTGATGGCATGCCATGCCCGACCTCGTCAACCCGTGTGTGCTGTCCAAGGGCATTGATGGCATGCCATGCCCGACCTCGTCAACCCGTGTGTGCTGTCCAAGGGCATTGATGGCATGCCATGCCCGACCTCGTCAACCCGTGTGTGCTGTCCAAGGGCATTGATGGCATGCCATGCCCGACCTCGTCAACCCGTGTGTGCTGTCCAAGGGCATTGATGGCATGCCATGCCCGACCTCGTCAACCCGTGTGTGCTGTCCAAGGGCATTGATGGCATGCCATGCCCGACCTCGTCAACCCGTGTGTGCTGTCCAAGGGCATTGATGGCATGCCATGCCCGACCTCGTCAACCCGTGTGTGCTGTCCAAGGGCATTGATGGCATGCCATGCCCGACCTCGTCAACCCGTGTGTGCTGTCCAAGGGCTACACGGGCATGGCACGCTCGACGTCGTCCAACCGTGTGTGTTGTAAAAGGGCTATGATGACATGCCACACCCGACGTCGTCTAACCGTGTGTGCCATGCCAAAGGCGATGACATGCCATGCCAAATGTCGTCTTACTATGTATGCTATCCAAGGGCAATAATGGCATGCTTCGCTCGACGCCGTCCAAACGTGTGTGTTGTCCAACAAACATGATGTCATGCCACGCCCCACGTCTTCCGTCCTTGTGTCAAGGTCAAGGGCGATGATATCATACCATTCTTGAAGTCATCCGATCATGTGATTAGTGTAAGGGCGATCATGTCATACCACGCTCGAGGTTGTTCGACCATATGTTCTCTCCAAGGGCCATGGTGGCATGCCACGCCCGACTTCATTCTATTGTGTGTGCTGTCAATGGAAGATGATAGCATGCCACACCCTACTTCATCCATCCGTGTGTGCTGTCCAAGCGATATGTGAGCATACCACACCCGACGTCGTGTACCGTGTGTGCTATCCAAGGACTATGATTACATGCCGCGCTTGATGTCGTTTGACCGTGTGTGTTGCCAAGGGAAATGCGGGCATGTTTTTTCGACCATGTGTGTTGTCCGAGGGCGACGATTGCATGTCACGCCCGACGTTGTCCAACCGTGTGTGTTTTCAAAGGGCATTAATGGCATGCCACGCCCGACGTCATCCGACCATGTGTGCTATTCAAAGGCAATGATGTAATTCAACACCTACATTTCCATCCGGTGTGCAATCCAAGAGAGATGATGGCATGACACGCCCGACATCGTTTGACAGTGTGTGCTGTACAACGGCAATGATGGCTTGCCACGCCCGACGTCTTTCAACCGTGTGTGCTGTCAAAGGGCTCTAATGCCAGTCCTTACCCGATGTCTTCCGATCATGTGTGCTGTCCAAGTGCAATGATTCCATGCCACACTCGATGAATTCCAACCGTGTGTGCTGTCCAAGGGCTTTGATGGCATGCCACGCCCGACGTCGTCCGACCGTGTGTGCTGTCCAAGAGCTCTAATGCCATGGCTTTCCCGACGTCTACCGACCGTTTGTGCTGTCCAAGAACTTTGATGGCATGCCACGCCCTATGTTGTACGATCGTGTGTGAAGGTTAAAGGCTACGATGCCATGCCACGCCTGACATTGTCCGACCGTTTGTGCTATCCAAAGGCTTTAATGGCATGCCACGCCCGACGTCGTTCGACTGTGTGTGTTGTCCAAGGGCTACTCAGACATGACACGCCCGATGTCGTCCCACCATGTATATTATCGAAAGGCTTCGTGGTAATGACGCACCCGATGTCATCTCACCGTGCGTGCTCTCCAAGGGCGATGATGTCATGCCACGCCAAACATTGTCTGTCCGTGTATATAGTCCAAGGGCTATGATGGCATGCCACGCCTG
>NC_028638.1:4460107-4461621 GCF_001406875.1 Solanum pennellii | reverse complement strand
CTGTCCAAGGGCGATGATCTGCCACACCCAACTACGTTCGACCGTGTGTTCTGTCCAGGGAATATGATGAAATTCTATTTCCAATATCGTCAGTCTATGGGTGAAGTCTAAGAGAGATGATGGCATGCCCCGCCCGACGTCGTCCGACCGTGTGTGCTGTCCAAGGGCTATGATTCCATGCCACGTCTAATGTCGTCCGACCGTGTGTGTTGTCAAAGGGAAATAATGGCATACCACGCCCCACGTCATCTGACCGTGTGTTCAGACCAAGGTCTATGAAGCAAAGCCACACCCGACATCGTCCGACCGTGTGTGCTGTCCAAAGGCTATGCGGGCATGCCACGCCCGACGTTAGCCAACTGTCTGTGTTGTCCAAGGGTTATAATTCATGCTACGCCTGACATTATCCGACCGTGTGTGTTGTCAAAGCGACATAATGGCATATCACGAGCGAGGTCATCCGACCGTGTGTGTTGTCCGAGGACTATTATACCATTCCACGGCCAATTTTGTACCGTTTTGGGTGCCGTCCAAGGGATTTTATGGCATGCCACGCCTGACGTCGTCCAATCGTGTGTGCTATCCAAGGGATACGCGGGAATGCCACGCCCGACGTCGTTCAACCGTGTGTGCTGTCTAAGGGATATAATGGCATGCCACGCCCGATGTCATTTGATCATGTGTAATTTCCAATGGTTACACTGGCATGCCAGGACCGACAGGTTGTGCTGTCCAAGAGAGATGATGGCATGCAACGCCCGACGTCTTTCGACCGTATGTGTTGTCCAAGGGATACGCGGGCATGCCACGCCCGACGTCGTTCAACCGTGTGTGCTGTCTTGGCTATAATGGCATGCCATGCCCGATGTCATTTTATCGTGTGTAATTTCCATTGTTACACTGGCATGTGAGGCCGGACAGGTTGTGTTGTCCAAGGGAGATGATGGCATGCAACGCCCGACGTGGTTCGACCGTAAGTTTTTTCCAAGGGATATGATGCCCTTCCACGCCTGACGTCCTCCTACCATGTGTGTTGTCCAAGGGCTTTGATGGCATTCCACACCCTATGTTGTCCGACAAAGTGTGCAATCCAGGGGAGGTAATGGCATTACATGCCCGACATCATCTGACAGTGTGTGTTGTACAAGGGAAATGATGGCTTGCCACGCCCGACGTCGTCCACCTGTGTGTGCTTTCCAAAGGCTATGATGCCATGCCACGCCAGACGTCTTCCGACCGTGTGTGCTGTCCAAGGGCTTTGATGGCATGATACGTCCGACTTCGTCCGACCGTGAGTGCTGTCCAAGGTCTATGATGCCATGCAACGCCAGACGTCGTCCGACTGGTAGTGCTGTCCAAACACTTTAATGGCATGCCACGCCCGATGTCGTCCGACCATGTGTGCTCTCCTAGGACTTCGCGGGCATAACACGCCCGACATCGTCCAACTATATGTGCTGTCCAAGGGCTATAATGCCATGCCACGCCCGACGTAATACAACTGTGTGTGCTAT